>NC_084731.1:47518181-47585681 GCF_033978785.1 Entelurus aequoreus | reverse complement strand
CAAGTTAGGACCGACATCATGGTCCTAATATGGAAAACCATTTCATCTAATAGAGAATGTCTCATTTGCACCCCTAGTGGTGAAACATATTAAAATGAGGGTGGTCCCAAAAAGGAGGGATTTTTCAAATTGACTGTGTGTCGGTTTTAAAGTGCACCCCCCTCTGGTCAACATATGAAATAACAAGTGCGTGTAAAAATTTGAAGTGCTCCCCCTCTGGTCAACATACGTAATAACAAGTGCGTGTAAGAAGTTGAAATATGCCCCCTTTGGCCAAAATGAATGAAACAAATAAAATAAATATGTAGATAGAGACATACTGTAATAACTTGAAGTATAGAAAAAAAGAAAAAATTTAAAAGAAAAAAAAATTCACTAAAAGCAGTCTTTTTCTCACAATGTGTCGACTTTTTTCTTATAAAATTGGGAAGAATTTCTCATATTCTTTCTTTTTCTGTAATATGGCAATATTTTCTCGTAAAATTATTACTTTTTACGTAAAATTGTGTGATAAGGTGGCGACTTGTCCAGGGTGTATCCCGCCTTCCGCCCGAATGCAGTTGAGATAGGTTCCAGCACCCCCCGCGATCCTAAAAGGGACAAGCGGTAGAAAATGGATGGATGGATATGTAAAATTATTACTTTTTTATGTAAAAGTATTACTTTTTAATGCAAAATGGTGACATTTGTCATATAAAATTCTGACTTTTATCACAATATTGCCAATTTTTTTGTTGTTCTTGTAAAATTGTGAATTTTTTTTAGTAAAATGATGACTTTTGTCATAATTTTGCCAGGTAAAATTCAGTTTATTACTATTATCATATTGCCAAAATGTTAAAGTTTTCTCAAAAAAATGTGACTTTTGTCAAGTAAAATTACGACTCTTTTCATAAAATTGCCAACATTTTAGGCTTTTCTTGTAAAACTGCGACTGTTATTGAGGAAAATTCCAACTTTTATCATGATATTGCACAAATGTTCAGTTTTTCTTGTAAAATTTTGACTTGCGTTGAGTAAAAATACGACTTTTATAATAATACTGCCAAAATTCTAATTGTTTTACTTACTGAAATTGTGACCTCTTTCTCATTTTTCACAACAAGCTTTTTTATTTTTGCATAGTATGTATATATTAATAATGTTGTAAATACACATCTTTATATATCCTAAAGAGGTAGCCATTTTTCGTGTGTGTGTGTGTGTGTGCGTGCTTGCATGCATGTGCGTGTGTGTGTGTGTGTGCGTGCTTGCGTGCACGTGCGTGTGTCTATGTGTGTGTGTGAGAGATTGACATTTGATATTGTGCCTTTTTTATAGCATTGCAAATTAACACTGCGGCTAAAATAATAGTTAAATCTATTTATCATACAACTTTGTCTCAAATTTGTTAGCTAGCTAGCAAGCTCACTATCTAACCGAGATGTCTGACATTCGCCCGCTTTAAATGTTCCCGTATTACTGATGTAGTGTCATAATAACAAGATCTGCTTTGCAACAAAAATAAGAGGAAACGTTCCAACAATTGACATGTTTTCACTCATGATATTGTTGCGAGTGACCTTGCTGACTTGCGTCCTCCCAAAAAAACACGAATGATGCAACTATTGTCGATAAATGAATTTGGAGGCGACAAACTTTATTGTCGATATTTGTCGACAAATCTAGTTTATAAGCAATAAAATAGTCAAAATAGTTTGAGTCTCTTCATTTCTCCCATTTCTTTGTGAAGTCTCTGTACATGCACTGCAGCGCTACTAGAACTACAACCACAATACGTCAGCTATGGCTAGTTAAGCTACATCCACGCTACATCAAGACAAAAGTTGGGTACCAAAATTTGGTGCCATTGCCAACATAAACAATTGAATGTGCATTTATCGATTATTTTAGTAATCGAGTAATCAATCGATCAGTTTGTTCAAGTAATCAGATAAAACACACTTTAAAAGCATCTGTGCATATTTTCAAGAAAATAGTTGAAATAAATGATTTTTCTGCTTGCCATAACCTTCTTTTTTTCTTCTAATAAATGCACCTCACCTTTTAACATATGTGCATTATTAAAAATAAAAATTAAATTAAATTTTAAAACTTTCCGCTGCTCAGTGCTACAGAGATCAAGGCAGCCACACAAGTGATTGGCAATCCCTGTCATCCCTCAAATTGTCTGACTGGCGTCAACATAAGCAGTTGTACTTCGCTGACGACCTCCTTAAAATACCAGTAGAGTGGAAAAACAAGTTGACTTTGTATGCCTAATTGTGTTTCATTGCATCCAATTGTATTTACAATCCACAAAGTATGTGAAAATACCGTCTAAACATCACAAAATTCCACAAATTTAGCCCGCCATTTTGAATATTCCGCACTGAACATCTTGGGTAATTTCCGTAGTTTGACGTGATTGGAGTAACCATTCTGCACTCTGACCATGTTATCAGATCAGTCATGCTGAAAATACGCAAAAATTAGTGAGCGATGTGCTGTCTATCATACGCAATCCCTAAGTAAGACATGAACACATATGTTTTTCCTTTTTTTTATGCATTCTAAGTCGTAAATAAACAAATACATACATTGTCTGTAAAAAAGAGCTCTCTATTCTGCCCTCAAAACCCTCTAAATAACCATCCAAAACCCGCCAAGAATACGCTTTATACATATCGTGACCTGAATATTAACCAAATATAAGCGATGTTGTTATTATAAGCGCTAACACAAACAAACAATTTTTTGATTGATAACAGACAGCTAAGTAGCCCTCTTCTGCTTTAGTGTGAACTGGCCACGATGTCCTGCTGCTCCCGCAGCATCCTGTCTCGCTCATCAACATTGTTCTAGATTATAAATCATGCCTCTCATCTGGATATTAGGAGGATTCAGCCGTAAATCTAGAAGTTGTTCATCTGTGACATTCAAATCATACCCGTAGATGGAGACAAACACACACAACCGAAGACAGTTTCTGCAGGGAGACTTCTCCTTCCCTTCGTGTGCCCCTAAGTTGGCTTCAAAGATCAATTAGTCAATCAAAGTTTATTTATATAGCCCTAAATCACAAGTGTCTCAAAGGGCTGCACAAGCCACAACGACATCCTCGGCTCAAATCCCACATCAGGGCAAGGAAAAACTCAACCTGATGGGCTTCAATGAGAAATTGGAAAAAAGATGGCTGCTCTTAGTGTAAACAATAACAAAAACGTATGTATTAGCACTTCTGGCTATTTTGTATCACACCATATTAGCTAATACAATGTATTGTTGGACGTTTATATATGATAATATTATGGTAGTGTAATTACAATTTTTCATGTTTTATGTGTTCTACATCACGAGCAATAGAGTCTGTGTTTCCTCTTCATTTACCGAGTTTCGTGGATGTGGCCATCTTGGTTTCTGACTGAGTAACGGGAATGCTCATAACTAGGCTGTGACGTCATTTCCAGCTCTAACTTCAGAGGTTAATGGAACGCACCCTTAAAGCATGAGCAGGGAGAAAGGGAGCGTTTAATTTGCTCACTCTAACCTACCTACAGCACAGTATGGGTAATATTGGTTTGATAATTATCAGTCCAATATATATTGTGCACCTCTAATCAAAAAATAAAATGTATTTAGTTGCTGTGGTAGTACGGAGTTTATGCTGCCATGCTTTTATTTTGAAGCTTACTTTGCACTGAACAGGAAGTCACGGTGAGCATGTTTTAATGCTAAGTAAACAAAGTTATATTGTAGTAGTTTCATGATGCTTACTGATAATTTTGTTGAATAAATTATCAACATAAACAAACCAATCTTTCATGAAAATGACCCCTTTGGGTCGACAAAAGCATGTACCTTATTTTCCGGACCATAGAGCGCACCGGATTATAAAGCGCACTGCCGATGAGCGGGTCTAGTCAGGTCTATTTTCATACAAAAGGCGCACCGGATTATAGGGCGCATCAAAGGGGTCATATTATTGATTTTTTTTCTAAATGTAAAACACTTCCTTGTGGTCTACATAACATGTAATGGTGGTTCGTTGGTCAAAATGTTGCATAGATTATGTTTTACAGATCATCTTCAAGTCGCTTTCTGACAGTCGCTTCAGGATTTGCCGTTTTGTGGGCGGTCTTATTTACATGGCTCACCTTCGACAGCGTCTTCTCCCCGTCATCTTTGTTGTAGCGGTGTAGCGTGCAAGGACGGGAGTGGAAGAAGTGTCAAAAGATGGAGCTAACTGTTTTAATGACATTCACTTTACTTCAATCAATAACGGAGCAGCATCTCCTCATCCGTGGCTCACTAGTGCAACAACACCGCCGGAAATGTAAATAATAACTAAAGTTCCTTGGGTGAATAATGTAAACTCACTATACCGGTATGTTTTAGCATTTTCATGGCGAGTTTACTGACAGATTCAAGTAAGAACTTTACAGTAATTTATATTAGGAATGGCAAAAGCGGAGGATGCACGTTCCATAACAAAAAGATAGAGAAAAAGAAGAAGATTATCGACTACGGTGTCGGCAAGGACTTATGCAGATCCCAAATACAGATCAGCAGGTACCAGAAGGTAAGAAAAGTTTATTTTGCATAATATTGCGAAACAAAGCGCCAGATAATATATCTTACCTTATACACACACACCATAATAAAACTCTTATGTTGAAGCACAGTACAATCCATCAAGTGGTGCGGCTTCATAGCTCACCAAAGTTGTACTAAAACACTTTGATACATTTTTTAGCGCCGTGTGTAATGTTCTATATTTTCAATGCAACATATAACATTTTGGTGTTGTTTACTTGAGTCATATTGCAGCCTACACATATCTCTTATGTGTGACTGCCATCATATTGCAGTCTACACGTATCTCATGTTCGACTGCCATCTAATGGTCACACTTATCATTTCACCACGTACCAAATAAAATAGCTTCGAGGTCGGTAAGCACAGCCAGAATTATTTCGTTCATTAGGCGCACCGGGTTGTAAGGCGCACTGTCGAGTTTTGAGAAAATGAAAGGATTTTAAGTGCGCCTTAAAGTCCGGAAAATACGGTATGTCGACAACTGCTGTATTTTGTTATTAAGTGAGTGTATGTGTAAAGATGCAGTGTAGTTTTGTTTATTATTTACCACTTACAATAACGACATCTGTCTGTGTTAACTCCTAAATGTCAATTATTTGGCAGTAGTGTCAGCCTCATGTACTTCAAGTAAAAAACGCAACCTTCATCCACACATGCAGCACAAAGTGTGAAATCCCAAATCACGCCGCTGTAGCAGAGTCCATCTGTTTGCCGTGGTCACCACCAAAACAAGGCTCTCCCTCGCTTGGGGTCAACTGATTGCCACGGCTCGCATGCAGTCACACCTCGCGTCGAAACAAGCGCATGAAATCAGGTCACTGTGAAATCACAATCTGCTTCCACGCTAAATGGGAGCAATGTGGCGTGAAGGTAGCGGTCCGTTAAATAATCAGACGCTGTCAAGTTCACGGTGTTGGGATGCGTCTCCTTGCTACGACAGTGACTGCCTGAGGTCAGCTGGGGACTACAGAGACATTCAATGTATGGACAAAAGTATTAGGACAACAGGAAATGAAAATGAGTTATTGCAGTGATAATAATAAAAGTGTGTTAGAATAGTCGACTATTCGATTCAGAGGAGGCTGACCTTGCGGTTGAATCATCGGACATTAACCCCCCAAGATGTTCCAAGATGGGGTATGTAGGGCCTGTCAGTATCGTTTACATTTTAACCGATATTAGTACCAAATTAATGCTTAAAAAATGGTGCGGGTAACGTATTTTCCGGACTATAAGGCGCACTCACAATCCTTTTTTTTCCTCAAAATTCAACAGTGCGCCTTATAACCCGGTGCGCCTAATGTATGGAATAATTCTGGTTTTGCTTACCGACCTCGAAGCAATTTTATTTGGTACATGGTGTAATGATAAGTGTGACCAGTCAAACATAAGAGATACGTGTAGCCTGCACTATGATGTCAATATGACTCAAGTAAACAACACCAACATTTTATATGTTCCATTGAAAATATAGAACATTACACACGGCGCTCAAAAATCCATCAAAATGTTTTAGTACGACTTTGGTAAGCTATGAAGCCGCACCGCTTGATGGATTGTACTGTGCTTCAACATACGAGTATTATTATGGTGTGTGTATAAGGTAAGACATTATCTGGCGTTTTGTTTCGCAATATTATGCTGAAGCAACTTTTCTTACCTTCTGGTACCTGCTGATCTGTATTTGGGATCTGCATAAGTCCTGAAAAATTGCGCACGTCCACCTTTGTAGTCTGTGCCGACATCGTAGTCGATAAGCTTCTTCTTTTTCTCTATCTTCTTGTTATGGGACATTCATCCTCCGCTGTTGCCATTTCTAATATAAAGTTGTGACAGACTCTCACTGTCTGGGGCGGTATAGCTCGGTTGGTAGAGCGGCCGTGCCAGCAACTTGAGGGTTCCAAGTTCAATCCCCGCTTCCGCCATCCTAGTCGCTGCCGTTGTGTCCTTGGGCAAGACACTTTACCCACCTGCTCCAAGTGCCACCCACACTGGTTTAAATGTAACTTAGATATTGGGTTTCACTATGTAAAGTGCTTTGAGTCAATAGAGAAAAGCGCTATATAAATATAATTTACTTCACTTCACTTCACTGTCGTGCGGGTTCTCAGGACCATCAAAGGAAGACATCGCTGCGAGCAGGGTTGACTTCTTTATTATTTCAATAAAGGGCGCCTTCAGGTCGGGTCGCTTTCCAGCTGCGCCTCCCTCTGCTGCTCGCTCCGCCGTCTGCTTCAGCTTTTCAGCCGGCCGCGTCTTCGTCTGCGTCTTGTGTTCCGTCTCTCTCGCTCCTCCAGCACTTCTGGCTCTCCACCTCCTTTTGCCCCGTCGTTCTCGGCTGCTCTCTTTTTAAACACCGCGAGGGGATTAGCTGATTGTGACCAGGTGCGCGATCCCCGCACCTGGTCACAATTGGCACGTCGCTCTCGGCGCGCACCGTCTCGCCGCTTGCTCGCCGTCCCCGCCTTCTCGCCACCATCTTGGACCGGGCTCCGGCGCAGCACGCCTCTTACTTATATCTGTCAGTAAACTCGCCATGAAAGCGCTAAAACATACCAGTGTAGTGAGTTTACATTATTCATCCAAGGAACTTTAGTTAGTAGAGAGTTCCGGTCTGACCTTTTTTCAAGGGACACATTTCAAGTCAAAGTCAAAGTCAGCTTTATTGTCAAACAACTGTTTGTACAGGACATACAGGTGGACGAAATTACGTTCCTCTCACAACCACGGTGTCTATAAATATAAAGTGTAAAAGAAGAATAAAAAAGACAACAATTTAAACAGTCGCATGAGGGGGGGGGAAAATATACAGGGGAAGAAGATAATACCAGAATATCTATAATATCTATCTATTGTATATACAGTATTGCAACGTAAGTATTCAAGTATTCAGATGGGAGTGCAAAGTGCAATGTAAACAGTGTAAACAGTTAAAACAGTTAGCAGCATTTTGAGTCCGGAGTAAAGTGGCTAAGTGATAGATGGTGTGTGTGTGTGTGTGTGTGTGTGTGTGTGTGTGTGTGTGTGTGTGTGTGTGTGTGTGTGTGTGTGTGTGTGTGTGTGTGTGTGTGTGTGGGTGAGTGGGGGGGGGGGGTGTGGTGTAGTGTCTCAGTTCACAGTTCAGATCAGATTGCAGGGCAGAGTGAGAAGGGGGGGGGGGGGCCGGGAGAGAGTTCAGCTTCCTGACAGCCTGATGGATGAAGCTGTCTCTCAGCCTACAGCTTCGAGCTCGGAGGCTTCTCAGTCGTCTGCCGTATGGCAGCAGTCTGAAGAAGCCGTGTGAGGGGTGTGTGATGTCGCCTGCCACGCGGAGTGCTTTGCGTGACAGGCGTGTGTTGTAAATGTCCTGGAGGGAGGGGAGGGGGGCACCGACGATCTTCTCAGCTGCCCTAACTGTGCGCTGCAGCGTCCTGCGGCAGGACGCCGTGCAGCCTCCGTACCACACAGTTATGCAGCTGGTCAGGATGCTCTCAATGACGCCCCGGTAGAAGGAGTGCATGATGGAGGCTGAGGCTTTTGCTCTTCGCAGTTTGCGGAGGAAGTAGAGGCGCTGTTGAGCCCTCTTGGCCAGTGATGCAGTGTTGGTCTTCCAGGAGAGGTCATCTGTGATGTGCACACCCAGGTATTTGGTGCTGCTCACTCTCTCCACCACCGCACCATTGATGGTCAGAGGAGGGTGCTGGGTGTGCGCTCTCCTGAAGTCCACAACAATCTCCCTTGTTTTCTCTACATTGAGAGAGAGATTGTTGTCACCGCACCATGTGGCCAGTTGGCTCACCTCGTCTCTGTAGCCGGTCTCATCGTTATTGTGGATGAGACCTACCACAGTTGTGTCGTCCGCAAACTTGACGAAGAGGTTGGTGCTGTGCTTCGGCGTGCAGTCGTGGGTCAGCAGGGTGAAGAGAAGGGGGCTCAGCACACATCCTTGAGGGGCCCCTGTGTTCATGATGGTGGTGCTGGATGTGTACCTGCCGACCCGGACTGCCTGTGGTCTCCCAGTCAGGAAGTCCAGCAGCCAGTTGCACAGCGACGTGTTCAGCCCCAGCCGGTCCAGTTTGTGAATCAGCTGCTGTGGGATGATGGTGTTAAATGCTGAACTGAAGTCTATGAACAGCATCCTGGCGTAGGAGTCTTTAGTGTCCAGGTGGGTGAGAGCTGAGTGGAGGGCTGTGGAGATTGCATCATCGGTCGATCTGTTGGCCCGATATGCAAACTGGTAGGGGTCCAAGGTGGGGGGGAGGATGGACTTGATGTGCTGCAAGACTAGCCGTTCGAAGCACTTCGTGATTTCCGGCCTTGAATGAAGAATGATTTAAATAAATGCCCGATAATCAATATGACATACAAGTGTAAGAATCTATCGCACTTCTAACAACAATGGAAGAGAAAGAAGAAGTTGTTGGTAATCATGTTATCCAAGAGGATACTGAGGGCAGGAAAGTATAGACTATTGTCTAATTACGCTTTTGTTGTCAGCTCTATGCACAAATGTTGCAATACCACAGCAGTAGAAGGTACCAATGGAAATGCATTAATAGCAGTGGTACCGAGCAGGGAAAAGGGTCTAAATGTGTTTATGAAGTGTCACTCTTTAGTCCCCCTGTAACGATCTGTCACTTCATTCCTGTTTGTCTCCTTGTTTTTGTATTTACTTCTCATCAGTGCTCTTATTTTGTTCCATTTCCTGTTTGTCTCTGAGCACTGTTTGATTACTCACCTGCCGTTGATTGGCAGGCGGTCCACACCTACTGCCAATCAGCGTGTCTTATTTGTGCCTTGTCTCGAGCACTGCTCAGTGCTCGAAGATCACTTCATGTTGTGGAACCTTTACGTGCAAGACTGCTTCCTTTCTGTTGATGATAATAAAAGCATCTTACCTCCTCATCGCTGTCCTGGTTCCTGCATCTTGGGGTCCCAAGAAATTGCAGTTATGCGAGTTCCTCACATGAAGTGATCTTCGAGCACTGAGCAGTGCTCGAGACAAGGCTTAAATAGGACACGCTGATTGGCAGCAGGTGTGGACCGCCTGCCAATCAACGGCAGGTGAGTGATCAAACAGTGCTCAGAGACAAACAGGAAATGGAACAAAATAAGAGCACTGATGAGAAGTAAATACAAAAACAAGGAAACAAACAGAAATGAAGTGACAGATCGTCACACCCTCTAGGACAGGGGTCACCAACCTTTTTGAAACCAAGAGCTACTTCTTGGGTACTGATTAATGCGAAGGGCTACCAGTTTGATACACACTTAAATAAATTGCCAGAAATAGCCAATTTGCTCAATTTACCTTTAACTCTGTTATTATTAATAATTAATTATATTTATCTTTGTGGAAACACTGATCATCTTAATGATTTCTCACAATAAATATATATAGAAACAGATAAATATCAATATGCAACACTTTATTTTTATATATTCTCTAAGTGCACATTTTTCAAATTAAACATTTTCAAATGATCACTTCTAAGACAGTCTTGTGAAATCACAATATCCCATTTTAACTAGCTAGCCACTAACATTTTTTAACAAATCATGAATTACTTTGCACCATGTTTGTACAAATAATAACTCATGTAAAATACAAAAGTAAACTCTCAAATTTTTAAATCATGTCACACTTTGAACTGGACACCAAATCTGTTATCTGTGGCATTGCATGCTGTTAACTAGTGTGTTGTACTCTGGTGTGTAACTTGACACTGCAACTCTGAGTGAGTCTTGCAGATGTGCATCAGTGAGGCGTGTTCTGTGTTTGTTCTTGATGAAGTTCATGTCAGAAAAGGCTGATTCACAAAGATAAGATTTTTCCTCATTGTTTGCGGAACCTTCTTAATCTTTTGGACATATTTTCACAGCAATCTGGCCTTAAGCTTAATTATGATAAATGTAAAATGTTAAGGATCGGAAATCTAAAGGGAACGTCCTTTCGAATGGAATGCAAAGTGCCTGTTTTGTGGACAGATGGACCAGTTAACATACTTGGTGTTGTTGTCCCAGAAAATCTGGAAGATCTAGGCTCAGTAAATTATGATAATCGACTAAGAAAGCTGGACAAAATTATGCAATTATGGAAAGGGAAATCCCTAACCTGGTATGGTAAAATGTCTATTGCCAACTCGTTAATTATTCCTCAATTTATTTATTTGTTTTTGTCATTACCAGCTCCATCACAAAACTTTTTTAAGATTTATGAGCGGAGGGTCTTCGATTTTGTCTGGAACGGCAAACCAGAAAAGATTAAAAGAAAGGTTTTGTACAAAGAGTATGAATATGGGGGCCTGAAACTTCTCAACCTTGAAGCTATGTGTCTGTCTTTAAAAGCATCAATTGTTCCAAAGATGTATTTAAACATTGAGTGGTACACAAATGTCCTTTTGGACAAAAAACATGTACTGTATCAAAAGAAATTGTATCCTTCTTTACAAGTGATCCCCTCCCATTTTTCTTATGTAGAGAGTCTGCTGGGAAACATGGCGGGGTTCATAAAGGAAACAATCCACTCATAGTGGTGTTTTCAATTTTATGTGCCAGAAAAAAAGAGACGATATTTTGCAGCAGATAATATGGATGAACTCTAATATTGTAATAGATGGAAAGCCTTTCTTTTGGAAAAATATCTTTGAAAGAGGAATCATTTTTGTCAATGATATTATCAATGAGAATGGTAAAATGCTGAAGTATGATGAATTTAGAACTATGTATGGTGATGCTTGCTTAAGCTTTTCATTTTATCAACTAACTGGAGTAATTGGGAAAAGATGGAAACAAATAATTAATTATGGAACTACTAAATTATTAGTTTGTAAACCTCTAATAAGAAATTCTAGTTGGCAAAAAGGAACTAAAATAAATAGAAAAATATATAATGTTTATTTAATAAAGAAATCTTTGAAGGCTGCCCCATACAACACATATGGAAAATGGGAGGACTTTTTTGACTGCCCGTTGCCATGGGATGCCATATTCAAACTAATCTATAAAACTACTATCGATGTACAAAATCGTTATTTTCAAATTAAAATTATTTATAACTTCTTGCCCACAGGGAAAATGTTAAAATGATGGAATATGACAGAGTCAGATGATTGCCGGTTTTGTTGTCAGGAGTCTGAATCCACCCTGCATTTGTTTTGGTATTGTCATATTGTGTCTTTGTTTTGGGTGGAAGTTGAAAAAATGTGTTTAAGGATTGGTTTGTTTATGAAGCTTAATGTGGTTTCTGTTATTTTAGGAGAGTTCATTGACAATCATGATTTAGTAAATTTAATTATAGTACTCCGTAAAATGTTTATTTTTAGCCAAAAACAGATATTCACTTAGTATTACTCTCTTTAAAACATTTATTCAGTATTTTCTAACTTTAGAAAGTTACATGGTTGAAAACGATAATGATGCCAAAAAACATTTAAAAAAAAGATGAGAAGTCCTCAAAGGCTTATTTTGAAAGTATAATTAGCGGTATAGCTCGGTTGGTAGAGCGGCCGTGCCAGCAACTTGAGGGTTGCAGGTTCGATCCCCGCTTCCGCCATCCTAGTCACTGCCGTTGTGTCCTTGGGCAAGACACTTTACCCACCTGCTCCCAGTGCCACCCACACTGGTTTGAATGTAACTTAGATATTGGGTTTCACTATGTAAAGCGCTTTGAGTCACTTGAGAAAAAGCGCTATATAAAATGTAATTCACTTCACTTCACATAATTATGTTTATAGATTATATGATATCTGTTGTTGTGTTCCCTAATTTGAGTGACCTGGACATAATCTGGACTGTACATAAATGCTTATTTTGAAAATGTAATTTTGTTTATAAATTATATGCAATCTGTTGTGTTCCCTAATTGTTTTCTGTGTACATGAATGAAGGTGTGTGTTGCTGAGTCCGACTTGGACATTATCTGGACTGGACCTGGTTTTAAAAACCCTTTAAACAAATCTAATTTCATTGACAACCTGGTCTGTTGAAGATAAGGCCCTTTTTTAAAAAATAAAATAAAATAAGATAAATAAATAAAAAACATTTTCTTGGATAAAAAAGAAAGTAAAACAATATAAAAATAATTACATAAAAAATAGTAATTAATGAAAATGTTAGTGGACCAGCAGCCTATACAATTATGTGTGCTTCAGGGACTGTGTCCCTTGCAGATGTGTTGTCTATGTTGTGGGAACCAGAATATTGGTAGCAGAAAGAAATAACCCCTTTTGTGTGAGTGGGTGTGGATGAGTGTGCATGGAGGGAGGTTGTTTGGATTGATGCACTGATTGAAAGTGTATCTTGTGTTTTTTTCTATGTAGATTTAATTTTTTTTTTTTTTAAATAAAAAAATAAAAAATATATATATATATATTTTTTTTTAGAACAGGCCCGCGGGCGACTCATCTGGTCCTTACGGGCGACCTGGTGCCCGCGGGCACCGCGTTGGTGACCCCTGCTCTAGGATTACATGTGCTTTTTTTGTGATTGTTGTGGCTTAAAATGCCTAAACAGTTGTGCCTTTTGAGCAATAAAGAGTTGATATAATGTTACACATTACTGTTCCTGCCTTAGTCTACACAAGAAACAAAAATACGTTTTGATATTTGATGTTTGAGCGCCACTCAGAATGCGACTATCCAATTTGATTGGCAAAAATGTGCGGGAAGTTGCGAGCATTGGACCAAGGTTGAAGGCCTCGCATAACTTTGCAGGGATTGGTTGAATTTGTCTGATTGCCTATTAGACCGTACATTAGGTAGTGATGCAAGTAGACACAAAGACAGAAGGGAGGCCCCTCCCATTGTCTGCCAGGAGGATGAGGACAAGGGCTGATGCATCCCCTATCTCCTAAATGATGTCATAGATGTCCAACCCTAAGCTCCACAGGACCCGCACCAGGCAGCCAAGCGCAGAGAAGCAAACGGATGTTCCGCCGGGAGCGAGAAACGAGATATCCCGTGAGTGCTTCAAAAGGCGGCACCACTTTTCTAGCAACAGGAGCTTGAAGGTCTCAGGTGCTTTATACATACTTGCCAACCCTCCCGTTTTAAGCGGGAGAATCCCGATATTCAGCGCCTCTCCCGACAACCTCCCTTCTCCCGACAAACTCCCGGTATTCAGCCGGAGCTGGAGGCCACGCCCCCTCCAGCTCAATGCGGACCTGAGTGTGAGTGGGGACAGCCGTTCTCACGTCCGCTTTCCCACAATATAAACTTGCCTGCGTCATAACATCTACGGCTTTTGGGAGTGCACAACAAGTATTAGTAGACGCAGCAGAAGAACGAGGAATACAGCCATGGCGACGCCGAGCAAGATGAAGAAATACGCTTGCAAGTTCCAAAGCGAATGGAAACAAGAATTTCAATTCATCCAGGACAGTTCGAAGGGGAAGGGGTATGTTGCCTGTAAATTTTGTAGAACAGACTTCTCAATTGAACACGGTGGCCGAAATGATATAATCATTCATGAACGGAGAGCGAAGCACAAGGCGGCGGCAGCGCAGCACCGGTCACAGTCCAGTATTATGGGCCACCTCGCAAAATGGAGACCCGATGGTGTAATATATGCCGAGACAAAGATGACTATGCTGATAGCTGCAAGCAACATCCCATTCTCATTTGCGGATGTTTACAACAAATCCGTGAAGAATATGTACCCGGATTCAGAGATCGCTTGCCAGTACTCAAATGGCAGAACAAAGGCGACTCAAATAGTGAAAGGTAAGTGGGTTTTTTTTAGTAAGCAGCAAGTACAGTACAGTTAGTAGAACAACTGTGTTTTCATTACTGTGTATTTGATAGGTGCCATTGCCCCGGAATTGGACAAGGAAGTGATGGAACTTTGCCAAAACCAACCCTTTGGTCTGATGTGTGATGAAAGCACAAGCAGAAAGACGGATAAAGTATGTATTTTGTATTTACACTTCTCTTGTAAAGTAATGTTGTGGCTGCTGTGAAAATTGCTTTCTAAATATATTTATATATATATATATATATTTTTAAGGAGTTTGTGATATTGGCCAGGGTTTGCGATCCGAAAACTGAGGAGGTGGTGACGAAGTTTCTGCACATGCCAGTGTGCAACATTGGCACAGCAGAGAACCTCTTTGAGTCACTGAACACAGTGCTAAGGTAAATGTAAAGTCGCTTATGTGTAAATGTAAACATCAGAGGTGGGACCAAGTCATTGCTTTGCAAGTCACAAGTAAGTCTCAAGTCTTTGCCCTCAAGTCTCGAGTCAAGTCCCGAGTCAAGACAGGCAAGTCCCGAGTCAAGTCATGCATTTTGAGTTTCGAGTCCTTTCAAGTCCTTTTAACCACAGACTAATATTTTTACACAGATTGTGTATGCTTTTAAAACGTTGTATTTATTTATTAAAACAAGTGCATTTGAAATAGCAGGAACAAAAATATTACTGACATTGCAATTCATAATAGCACTATTAAAGGCCTACTGAAATGATTGTTTTTTATTTAAACGGGAATAGCAGATCCATTCTATGTGTCATACTTGATCATTTCGCGATATTGCCATATTTTTGCTGAAAGGATTTAGTAGAGAAAATCGACGATAAAGTTCGCAACTTTTGCTCGCTGATAAAAAAAAAAGCCTTGCCTGTACCGGAAGTAGCGTGACGTCACAGGAGCTAGTATTCCTCACAATTCCCCATTGTTTACAATGGAGCGAGAGAGATTCGGACCGAGAAAGTGATGATTACCCCATTAATTTGAGCGAGGATGAAAGATTCGTAGATGAGGAACGTTACAGTGAAGGACTTGAGAGACAGTGATGGACGTATCTTTTTTCGCTCTGACCGTAACTTAGGTACAAGCTGGCTCATTGGATTCCACACTCCCTTTTTTTTATTGTGGATCACGGATTTGTATTTTAAACCACCTCGGATACTATATCCTCTTGAAAATGAGAGTCGAGAACGCGAAATGGACATTCAGTGCCTTTTATCTCCACGACAATACATCGGCGAAATGCTTTAGCTACGAGCTAACGTGATAGCATCGTGCTTTAACTGCATATAGAAACACAAAAATAAACCCCTGACTGGAAGGATAGATAGAAAATCAACAATACTATTAAACCGTGGACATGTAAATACACGGTTAATGCTTTCCAGGCTGGCGAAGGTTAACAATGCTGTGCTAACGACACCATTGAAGCTAACTTAGCAACGGGACCTCACAGAGCTATGCTAAAAACATTAGCTCTCCACCTACGCCAGCCAGCCCTCATCTACTCATCAACACCCGTGCTCACCTGCGTTCCAGCGATCGGCAGAAGGACGAAGGACTTCACCCGATGCGTTTGGCGGACCGGAGACGTAGGAAGTCAAGGTGAGGTCGGCGGCTAGCGCTCCAACAAAGTCCTCCTGGTTGTGTTGCTGTAGTCCGCTGCTAATACACCGATCCCACCTACAACTGTCTTCTTTGCAGCCTTCATTGTTCATTAAACAAATTGCAAAAGATGTCCAGAATACTGTGGAATTATGAAATGAAAACAGAGCTTTTTGTATAGAATTCTACGGGTACCATAACTTCCGTTACTCTGACTTCGTCACGCGCATACGTCATCATACCGCGACGTTTCAGCCGGATATTTCCCGGGAAGTTTTAAATGTCACTTTATAAGTTAACCCGGCCGTATTGGCATGTGTTGCAATGTTAAGATTTCATCATTGATATATAAACTATCAGACTGCGTGGTCGGTAGTAGTGGGTTTCAGTAGGCCTTTAACCAGTCATTTTAATAGTGTAAACAATTTTAAACATTTAACTCATTCCTTTACAGAATAAACACATTTGCAAAAACAAGTGCAACTGTACTTATTTGTACAAAAGTGTTAACATTGTATGTCCATGGCATATTGCATTGTAACTAGTTCCACAGCAGTTTCTATTCTGTTCTTACCTTATCTCATTGATCTCATCTCATACTGTATGTGTGTTGATGTGTGCTTACACATGAAAAACATAACAAATACATGAACATAACAATGAACAGAGTTGTACTTTTTAGATGTCAGGGCCCTATGCAATATGTATGTAATATAATATAATATATAATATATGTATATTATATATATATATATATATATAATATATATATATATGTATATATATATATATATATAATATACATATTATATATAATATAATATGTAATATAGTATACATTTTAACTGACCTTTATTTGACTATGTTTGTCTTTTTGTAGGTGGCTAAAATATGCGGTGCTGCTGACCGCCGTCTAACGTTACGTTATTGTGTGTGATACATTGACTAACGTAACGTTATGTGTTAGGTACCTCATGCAACCCTGCTTAAAAAAAATCACTTGACAAAAAGTATGAATAAGGTAGCGAACTGCAGTGGACGCAACAGATTGCCGTGTTTGCAATGACGTTATAACCACAGACATCTTATAAGTAGACGCAGCATTGGTTGCTGTGACGCGAGCAATTTGCATCTTGAAGTGGTGATGAGGAGCCGGCGAGTAGCCTAAACTGACAGTTGACAGGTAGAAAACAAAGATGCCGGGCTGGTGTTCAGCGTTTTCCTGCTCAAATGAGCGGACTGTTGAAAATAGGAATCGGGGGATTACTTTTCACAAGTAAGATTTAACATTAATGTACTATTGGTTGTATTTTATTAAAATAACATTACCACAGAGTTGAGAAGGAGCAAAGATCTTCAATATTTGTATGTGAAAATCACAAAGAAATCTTCTGGGGGACGATGACGCCCCTAAAGGGGTTTGGTTTACAAACTTTCAGCCCCACCTAAAACAAAATTCACCAGCCGCCACTGATTATGATGCATTCTCATTTTAGGCAAAATATAAGACAATACTTTCTTAACAGTATAATTGTAACCAGGAATAAGTCTTCAAGTAACAATATTCAAATACTAACATTGTTGGGTAAAACAGAATTTGGTTTTATTCTGAATCCAGTGAAACAGATTGGTGGTTTTAGCTGATATAAAGACTTTCAGGTGTTTATATATGTTTAAGTATTTGGCAGACGCTTTTATCCAAAGCGACATACATAAAAAATACATATATAACAATCACTGTAAACATGATCATTTAAGGGAAGAATGTAATACAAAATATCAATACAAAGTGTCAAGACAGAATAAACTCTCTGCTGCTGCAGCAACAGAGATACAGTCTATAAGATATATAGATATCTAATGTATTCATACATTGTTTATGTAGGATATACGCATGTATATATAACCTAATCATATTGTTTCTTCAATTTAAAAATAGCTGACCGTTTTTTTCCCCTTTCTCTGGGGATGATATTCCCAGTTTTGATCTCGGACGTCTGGTCACTTATAGCGTATAAGAATATTATATTACTGTTAAGCAAACTATGAATAATAAAACACGCCAAAACATGTGTCCTTTATCATAGCTACACGTATGACAAAAAAGCGCGTGAAAATCAGTGGTATTCAGTGAGGTAAGATGAATTAAATGCGCTGACAGTTCATTGCTCCTGCCAAATGAATTGCACTAGTGGAGCGGATCACCACTCCAAGATGGCGGCCCCGCGTCTCGTCTGCGCCTGTAGGCAGTAGCGCTCCATGCTGCGTACCCATATAAGATGTCTATAGTTATAACGTTAGCAGTGAGTTTACAGCCTCACTGATTTAACTACACAGCAAATAAAAGTCACGTTACTTAGCCAATAAACGTTAGCTTACATTCAAAACGTACCCTTCTTTGTGCATCTTCAAATGTCGAACGAAGTTGGAAGTTGTTACGTCTCCGTCTATAATATTCGAACTGCATGATTTGCATAGGGCTATTTGTTTTTTGTTGACCGAGTCGTAGTTTAAATACCCGAACGAAATTAACTTTGGCATAATTGTTTCTCACTGCCGCATTGTTTGACAATTCTTCTTCATTGGTTGTCCTGCAATTTGATTGGATGAGAGCTGTGTGATGAAAACAGCGTAGATCTAATTTGATTGGCTGTTGTACTGAGAGCACACTAGCTGACAGGAACAACACGCTGATAGACACAGACGAAGAAAAGGAAAAATACGGAGCGGAACGCTCCCAAATAACTTTTTAATCTTTGGGTTTTGGGGAAAGTAGCAAGTCATGTCAAGTCAAAAGCCTCAAGTCCAAGTGAAGTCACAAGTCATTGATGTTAAAGTCTAAGTCGAGTTGCAAGTCTCTTTACATTTTGTTAAGTCGAGTCCAAAGTCATCAAATTCATGACTCGAGTCTGACTCGAGTCCAAGTCATGTGACTCGAGTCCACACCTCTGGTAAATATATTACAATATGCTAGGACAGTGGTTCTCAAATGGGGGTACGTGTACCCCTGGGGGTACTTGAAGGTATGCCAAGGGGTACGTGAGATTTTTTTTAAAATATTCTAAAAATAGCAACAATTCAAAAATCCTTTATAAATATATTTATTGAATAATACTTCAACAAAATATGAATGTAAGTTCATAAACTGAACATCAAAAGTAGGCTATTCCATTCATTACAATGCAATATTCAGTGTTGACAGCTAGATTTTTTTGTGGACATGTTCCATAAATATTGATGTTAAAGATTTCTTTTTTTGTGAAGAAATTTTTAGAATTAAATTCATGAATCCAGATGGATCTCTATTACAATCCCCAAAGAGGGCACTTTAAGTTGATGATTACTTCTATGTGTAGAAATCTTTATTTATAATTGAATCACTTGTTTATTTTTCAACACATTTTTAGTTATTTTTATATCTTTTTTTCCAAATAGTTCAAGAAAGACCACAACAAATGAGCAATATTTTGCACTGTTATACAATTTAATAAATCAGAAACTGATGACATAGTGCTGTATTTTACTTCTTTATCTCTATTTTTCAACCAAAAATGCTTTGCTCTGATTAGGGGGTACTTGAATTAAAAACATTTTCACAGGGGGTACATCACTGAAAAAAGGTTGAGAATCACTGTGCTAGGAGACAGACCACTAATAAGTAATGTTGTGCTTTGTTTATTCCTAGTGACAGAAAAATTGACTGGAGAAACGAAACCATGCAGCATTAATGGTAAGAAGTATTTAATTTATTATTGGTTACCTTCATAATAACAATGTTATTAAAAAGAAAAAGAGACTTATTGTACTCTAAAAATGTTGGTCTTACTTAAAAATGCACACACTTAGTTGTATTCAGAGTTAAAGAATATTATATGGCTCTCACGAAAATACATTTTAAAATATTTGGCTTTCATGGCTCTCATGGCTCTCTCAGCCAAAAAGGTTCCCGACCCGTTATAGAGGATAAGACTAGAGAAAGCAATTATATCCCAAGCTCACTTGTGCTTAATTTGCTCATTTTCATTTGCAGTTATGGAGCTAGGAAAAAGTCTGCCGCAGCTGGGATTGGACCTGACCAGCCTCCGGGTACAAGTACTGGAGTACCAATTGCTTGCCAGGGAACATCTTCCCCAGGAAGCAAGGATTGACCGGTTTTGGGCCATGCTAGGGAGAGATGGAAGATTCCCCACACTCGTGCATTTGATGAAAGCACTTTTATGCGTGCCACACAGCAATGCATCATCAGAGAGGGTGTTCAGTATGGTTCGAAAAATAGTGACAGAGAATAGAAAGAGGATGGACAATTCAACCCTTAACTCACTCCTTTCCTGCAAAATAAATTTCACAGATGCTGCCCACAGCTATATTCCTTCAAAGGCTGTGCTTCTGGCTGCAAAGCATTGTACTTTCAAGTACAACAATGAGTAGATGAGTGTTGTGTGTGTGTGTGTATATGTGTAAATAAATGAACACTAAAATTCAAGTATTTCTTTTATTTATATTTATATATATATAATAAAATAAATATATATATATAGCTAGAATTCACTGAAAGTCAAGTATTTATATATATATATATATATATATATATATATATATATATATTGAAATACTTGAGTTGGTGAATTCAAGCTGTAAAATACTCTCCTCTTAACCACGCCCCCAACCACGCCCCCGCCCAACCACGCCCCCCCCCTCCTCCACCTCCCGATATTGGAGGTCTCAAGGTTGGCAAGTATGGCTTTATAGCGGCCTACGAAGTCTGGACTGCTGAAGATGGTTTATACCCGGCAGTCAGGTGACGCCCGCCTCGCCGCACGCCTCCCATAAAAAAGTCGTGTCTCGGAGCAGCGTCGGCCCAAAAGGAAAAGCTGACATGCTTCACTTTCAAAGAGGGAGATGGGGACAGTTGCTCTTTAGAACTTTATGTGGCTCCCCTCCCCCGCATCTTGGCTCCACAAAAGGGGGGGACCTTGCCCCTCATCCCCACCCACCAGGAATTTCTCAGGCATTGCTGGCTTCACCATGACAACTGGGCGCTTAACAAAGCATTTCTCTTCGGCATTCGTCCTTTCACAGGACAGGGAGGGTGGAGATGGGGGGAAGGGGGGGGGGGCAAAAGTATAAAAAAAAAGACGCAGGGGAGACAAGAGAGGGAGGGACTTTGGGAAATGATTGGAGGCAACAGAGGAGGTTGCAGGGGTTAGAGTCATATCCTCCAGTGTCCTCTGCAGAGGACATTTGTGGACATGCTCAACAAAAACTTAGCACAAATGTCCACTGCAGAGGACATTGCTTCTCAGGAGGACACAGAGCCAGATAGGACTGACTGACATGCGGACAAAGAAATACAATATTGGTGGCGTAGGTTTAAAAAAATAAGTGCTATAAAGTCACTTTAGAAAACCATAATATCACGATACAGCGATGATGACACAGTGGTACCTCAACTTAAGCGTATTTCAAAATAAGAGCTGTCTCTCGGTTAATTGTTATGCTTTAAGTTGCAAGCAAAAATTACAGTTACACGCATCCCTGCAATGGTTGGCATAGTGGATGCCATAGTGAACCCTGAAAATCCACCCAAACATCTGGTCTTACTTGCTAACAACATGTTATAGGGGAGTCATGTGACTCTCCTGCCAACTTGTCCACCAAACACAAATCGTCACATGACTACCCTTCCAACATGGCCACCAAACACAACTAGTCATGTGACTCTTTTGCCAACTTGTCCACCAAACACAAGTCGTCACATGACTACCCTTCCAACATGGCCACCAAACTAACTAGTCACGTGACTCGTTTGCCAACTTGGCCACCAATCACAAGTAGTCACCTGACTCCCCTGCCAAAATGGCCACCAAACACAACCAGTCATGTGACTCCCCTGCCAACATGGCCACCAAACACAACTAGTCATGTGACTCCCCTGCCAACATTGCCACCAAACACAAGTAGTCACGCAACTCTTTTGCCAACTTGGCCACCAAACACAAGTCGTCACATGACTACCCTTCCAACATGGCCACCAAACACAACCAGTCATGTGACTCCCCTGCCAACATTGCCACCAAACACAAGTAGTCACGCGACTCTTTTGCCAACTTGGCCACCAAACACAAGTCGTCACATGACTACCCTTCCAACATGGCCACCAAACACAACTAGTCATGTGACTCTTTTGCCAACTTGTCCACCAAACACAAGTCGTCACATGACTACCCTTCCAACATGGCCACCAAACACAACCAGTCATGTGACTCCCCTGCCAACATTGCCACCAAACACAAGTAGTCACGCGACTCTTTTGCCAACTTGGCCACCAAACACAAGTCGTCACATGACTACCCTTCCAACATGGCCACCAAACACAACTAGTCATGTGACTCTTTTGCCAACTTGTCCACCAAACACAAGTCGTCACATGACTACCCTTCCAACATGGCCACCAAACACAACCAGTCATGTGACTCCCCTGCCAACCGTTCCACCAAACACAAGTAGTCACGTGACTCTTTTGCCAACTTGGCCACCAAACACAAGTCGTCACATGACTACCCTTCCAACATGGCCATCAAACACAACAGTGTGGCGAAGTTGGGAGAGTGGCCGTGGCAGCAATCTGAGGGTTACTGGTTCACTCCCCACCTTCTACCATCCTAGTCACATCCGTTGTGTTCTTGAGCAAGCCACTTCACCCTTGCTCCTGATGGGCCTGGTTAGCGCCGTGCATGGCAGCTCCCGCCATCAGTGTGTGAATGTGTGTGTGTGAATGGGTGAATGTAGAAATAGTGTCAAAGTGCTTTGAGTTCCTTAAAAAAGGTAGAAAAGCGCTTTACAAGTACCACCCATTTACTATTTACCATTTAGTTACCTGACTCCTCTGCCAACATGGCCACCAAACACAAGTCGTCACATGACTACCCTTCCAACATGGCCACCAAACACAACTAGTCATGTGACTCTTTTGCCAACTTGGCCACCAAACACAAGTAGTCACCTGACTCCCCTGCCAAAATGGCCACCAAACACAACCAGTCATGTGACTCCCCTGCCAACTTTTCCACCAAACACAACTAGACACGTGACTCTTTTGCCAACTTGGCCACAAACACAAGTCGTCACATGACTACCCTTCCAACATGGCCACCAAACACAAGTAGTCACATGACTCTCCTGCCAGTTTAATGGCTATTTGCATCAGATGTGAGCAATGGTATCAGATGCGTAAGTGGCACAGTCAGAGTTGATAAGAATTAAAGGTTCATAGAAGATTCCAAAGGGAACTGTTTGGGATAATTTTGACCCCACTTGTGGAAGAGTGGGGTACTGATACAAAAGGTGCATTTTCTTAATATTAATGAAAAAAATAAATACAAATGCAAATGGCCTCATGTCACAAACAAGTTGTATGAGGAACAACTGGAATATGACTATATTACAACTTTTCATTTGAAAGATTTTGAAGAATAACAACCACACGGGTTAATTCAATATCATCGACCTTTTCTTCTCAGCACTGTCCACGCGTCACTTTCTTCCTTCCATTGGTTGGAGAAACAAAATTATGCAGGACATCACCTTGGTGATGGTGCCGCGAAGCACGGACCAGTCAGCTTCCAGCCTCAGTCGGAAGCTCCGTGAAACGGTTTAAGTAGCCTTCCTGGACAGCAGAGATTTTCAACTTTGAAGTGTTGTGCCCTCTTTGCTGGTCTGCAATGACGGTGGAGGTTTGGCAATCAAAGTCTGAGGCGAGATATGAGGAGTCGATGGTCTGTCAAGCAATCGTCTGCACTAGGCAAGCTGCAGGTCACAAGGATGTTGGTCTGGTCACATGATCAGGTAAAGCTTTAGTCAAGGATGCTCCAGTGCTTTGATCGCAAGTATTTCCAGATAGTCTTGTGTCAATTTGGGAGTCGGAGGAGGGTGTTGGTGATAACTGGCTCGTTTTCAGCATATAGACGAAGCAGGAGGAGCCCGTTGGGGTTGCAGGATCCAAGGCCCTGCCTTGCCAGAATGCCCTCACAGAGATTGTGGTTGCGACAAGTATGTTGTTGAAATCCCCAAGCAAGAAGCTTGTCTCTACTGGAGACAGCTCGGATTGTCCGGTTAAGGGCACTATAGAAAGACCCCTTGACGTCATCCTTGGAGTCAAATATTGGAGAGAACACAGATATCAGGGTCAGGTGGTTGCTGTCAGGGAGAAGCACATGAAGGATCATGAGAAGTTCATTTATAGGTGTTGGGACCTGGTTAAAACAATTCATGATCGATATCTTGGTCGCAAAGCCAACAATGTGGATCCGCCGATCTTCAGCATATTTCCCTTTTCAGAGGAAGGTGAAGTTGGCATCAGCTTCTGTCAGACTTCCCTCTATGGCAAGTCTTGTTTCGGTGAGGGTGAGGATGTCAATGTTGAAGCGCTCCAGCTACCGACTCACAAGAGCAGTGCGTCTCTCTGTGTCTGTATTGTCCTTGTCTACGAGGGTCCTGACATTCCACACTTCCACTGTGAAAGGTTTCAGTTTTGGTTTTCTTTTTGTGTTTTGACCGCATGAGTAGGAGTCAGGGTGGGTTTTGTGGTGACCAATGTTTGCCCCACCTTTTCTAGGGATCTCTCCATTTGGAGTGGGCTGCAATACTCCTAAATAGGTCAGTCAAATCGCACCTGTAGCTGCTGAACTACCACATCACCACAAGTTCGTAGATAGAACGACCTTCACGCAAGCGCCCGTGTGTGATTATGGACAAGGACTTAAAGCTGACCAAGCTTGTCCCTGTCATCCAAAATACCATCGCCACGGGCCTTTTATGGGGGGTACGGAACCTGTGGCTTGTTTTTCTGCCAAAGATAGGCTTTCGCGTTAGTTTGTTTAGGGTGGATCATAGGTTGCAAGCCTGAGACCCACGCACTTTGGGCACCCACCTTCTCCAACGGCATCATTGTGAGTGGAGATGTGCTGGATCTGGTTAGGCTGCTTACAGCAAGCTGCCGGATGACTCAATTACAGTCAAGGTCTGCTTTAAAATAGGCCAGCCCGACTGGCGCTGTTCTCATCTGCCGGTTGCAAGACAACTGCTGTAGGAGACTTGCAAGTTCCAAAAAGCCTAGTAAACCCAAGTGCCAGCTCGGTTTTGTGGTGCCAATCGCACTCGCCAGTCACAGAGTGGGTGATAATGGTCACCTGTGCGCTTTTTATAGATATCAGGTTGGAGTGCCCCTGTTCCCACGCACAACCTCCCCACTCCACCTGGATGCAGTTTCGTGTCTTAGCCAGGACATGAACACTCATTTCGGATGTGCTGGTCCTGACTTGTCAAAGGCATAAGGGCAGTGCAACACATTACGCTACAATGACAGTTTGGACTAAAGACTGGACAATCAAGGCTCAGACACCAGATCTTTACAACATTCCACTAGGAGACTCTGCAATGGGCCCCTACAGTACTGCTCCAATGGTGGTGGAACATCTCCTTCAGAATGGTGCAATACACCAAAACCTTCAGCGAATTGATCCCTGGAATGCCTCCAGCATACTGCAGCCTTTAGTCGTTTTCCGACAATAGGGACTTTTTGGAGTTCCTATAACCTTTTTAGTCCCTGGGCCGTTTTTCGTCGTGTTCAGACTTACGGGAACTAGGGACTTCTGCGCTCAGATCCTACAACCATTTTAACTCCTACTCTGAGGCAGGGTCTAAACTGTGTCCAATAGGAACGAAAATACATAGGTGTTTGGTGATTATACCAAACGCCTATTATCCTATACCAAGGGTGTCAAACTAATTTTAGCTCAGAGGCTGCATGGAGGAAAATCTATTCCCACGTTGGCCGAATGGATAAAATCATGGAATTTTACTTTGGCCCAGAATAGAACAAGCACATTCTGTGAATGTACATATCACAAATAATACTCTTGACAAAACACTTCAAGTTAGTTGAAAATTCAGCCCAATTTTACACTTAGTAAACTCATCTGTTCCTGGTCGGATCAGGCCCGCGGGCCGCATGTTTGATATCCCTGTCCTATAGGTCCTCTTGTGGTACCTCTGACAATTGTAAAATATCGATATCTGCAGCGATATCGATGTTGTAATCATTACAAACAGGCTTATGACTATACAACTCCGAGAATGTATCATTGGCTCTAGAATGAAGTAAACGCAAAACACTAAAGTAGTCAACATTAGATTTTCACTGATGGACTACACATAAATGCAGTGTGTTAATTAAGTGCAATAATTATACGATGGCGAGGAGAGACGAAAATGTGTTCCAATTGAAATTCAAGCCATGCAGAGTTGTCTTACATGAAGATTACAACCACTTGTTCTGACAAGACTGTGAAAAAAAACAGTATCTAAATATTTAAAGTACCGCAAGCTTCTTTTTGCTGTACAAAACACCTGCCAAGTACATACTGGTTGTGCCAGTACTGTACATGTGAATAAGTACAGTAAAGTTGTACACAGTATGAGGAAGACACAAAGATAGAAAATAAAAAATATATTTGTACTACAAAATGAAAAGGTACTAGTATTAGTGTGTCTCATATTCGTATTTGTCTTTCTGAGGCTATTTTGTGTAATGTTCCAATTCTAAAGCAATCTATCTTTAATAATATATAGTTTTAATATGCATGAATAACGAGCTGCGTACTGCAAATGGTTGATGTGACATGCACAAAATACGCACTGAAGTCTGGAATAAACCACGAGTCCTTTGAACAAATATTGAATGATTTTATCTGAGTAATAAATGGCAGCTCTGTAAAGAGACAGCTGCTCCCACTGTTGTGTTCAAGGTCATCGGGAAATGTTGTCATTCACGGGTTAAAATGAAGTTTTGTTGTTTAAAAAAAAAGGGGAAAAAAGTATATATAAAATAAATGAAATATTGTGTGTGTATATATACATATATTAACATGTATACATACATACATATACATAAATATATATAAATATATACGCACACATATATATAAATATGTATATATATACACACACACACATATACCGTATTTTTCGGACTATAAATCACAGTTTTTTTCATAATTTGGCCGGGGGTGCGACTTATACTCAGGAGCGACTTATGTGTGAAATTATTAACACATTACCGTAAAATACCAAATAATATTATTTAGCTCATTCATGTAAGAGACTAGACGTATAAGATTTCATCGGATTCAGCGATTAGGAGTGACAGATTGTTTGGTAAACGTATAGCATGTTCTATATGTTATAGTTATTTGAATGACTCTTACCATAATATGTTACGTTAACATACCAGGCACATTCTCAGTTGGTTATTTATGCGTCATATTACGTACACTTATTCAGCCTGTTGTTCACTATTCTTTATTTATTTTAAATTGCCTTTTAAATGTCTATTCTTGGTGTTGGGTTTTATCAAATAAATATCCCCAAAAAATGCGACTTATACTCCAGTGCGACTTATATATGTTTTTTTCCTTCTTTATTATGCATTTTCGGCAAGTGCGACTTATACTCCGAAAAATACGGTACATGTATGTATGTATATATATATATATATATACATACACATATATACACACACATACATACATATATGTGTATATATATATACACATTCACATGTACACATATATATGTACACACATTTATATATACACATATATATACACATATACTGTATACATACACATTACTACACACATATCTATATACACACACACACATATACTGTATATGTATACACACATATATATACAGTCTAAACCAGGGGTGGGCAATTAATTTTTACCGGGGGCCGCATGAGCAACCCGAGCACTGCTGGAGGGCCACATCGACAATATTTCAATTAAATTTTGCTCAATATTATTTTTGATGTATACCGTAAGATAAATAATAATAATAATAATAATAATAATTAATAATAATGGTAATACTTCAACATAGTGTGTGTAACAGCATTCCATGACTAATATAAATCAATTAACATTAATAATAAATGACAGTAAAATAAGCACACGTATGACTGAGGAGTCATAGTGTAACTTTGTGTGGTGTTTGAGTTGTCCGACTTTTTGTGTGGCAATAAACGCACCGGTGGTTTAGTGCTATGCGTGTTGGTGACAGATGACAAGTTGGTTTTGGCCTGGTTTGTACGGCAGAAAATGACTAGTTTTTCGAGATAGAAGTGTTTTACTTATGTTTTTGGTGTGGTTATGGTCGAATATAAACAGTTTTGCTCAATAAAGTGATCGATATAATTCCTGGCCTCGAAGCATCTCGATAGACGTTACAATAATTGAACGGTGTTCAATTGAACGGTGTTGACGAACACCGTTAGGTCCGCTTGTTGTCACTGTCACTCAAAGCTGCATTGCAAAATTACATAGAATAAATATGTTTATTTTGTTTAGAATTCAGATGGGATTTGATTTGGTGCGCGGCATATATTTGCTGCGCGCAGCAGACGCTTGAGCAGTGCGCAATTGCGCAGGCACGCACTTTAGAGGGAACGTTGCATGGCAGTCCATGTCTTGTTGGAAACACGCCATTCTTCATCAACTTTTCTCTTTTTAGCGTCTCGGGTGTAAACCGTGCATCACTTGTCGCTGCATGTGCACCTTCACTCGCAGGTTACACACGGTCACACGCCCATAAATAATACTTTTCAAAATAAAAGCAGCACAGTTGTATTGCGCGCACGACATAGATGTTTTTTCAACTTTATTTTGTAATTAATGATTGCAGCTGTTCACATTCACTCACAACGGAAGTAATACAAATAACGATTTTCAAAACAAAAGCAGCACCGTTGTATTGCACACTCGACATAGATACTTTTTAAAATTTATTTTGTAATTTATAATTGGCCTCACGCGGGCCGGATGCGGCCCACGGGCCGCAGAATGCCCAGGTCTGGTCTAAACACACATATATACACAAATATGTACATATACACACATATATACAGTATATATATATATACACGTGTACACACATATACTGTATATATATATACATATACATATATATATATATATATATACATATGTATATATATATATACATATGCATATATATATATATACATATGTATATATATATATATATACATACATACATACATACATACATATATATATATATATATATATATATATATATATATATATATATATATATATATATATATATATATATATATATATATGTATATATATATATATATATATATATATATATATATATATATATATATAAAGACTCAGCTGTCTACCTGCACCTTAGGGAGAAACAGCACTCCTTTGAGAACAAAAATGTACAAATTCTGGACAGGGAGGACGGATGGTACGAAAGAGGACTGAGGGAAGCCATCTATGTCAAGGTAGAAAAGCCATCCCTTAACAGAGGAGGTGGTCTGCGACACCACCTGTCTCCCACGTACAACACTGTCCTTTCAACCATTCTTAAAAGACTCTGAAATTTTGCCTCCAACAAATAACAGGAGTTAGAAACATTCTGGTCACAGAAGGTGACCAGAATGCCATTTGTGCCATTTGTTTATAACTGAATGGAATACTTACGTGGGGGATTCTGACTATTTTGGACTGGTAGTAGTCGATCCACAGCGATCGTTCTGCCACACAATACATCAATACTAAAGAGAGAATTTACACTTCAACAACTGTCGTTGGCTTTGACCGTTAGGATTGCTCATTTGCATCCAAACAGTTGCTTTTCTCACTACCAAAGGGCGAAACCATCCTTTTTGGAGTATAAATATTTGGGGTTTTGGCACCAATCGCTGGACTAGATCTGACCAATCTAAGTCTATGAGCACGAACTGGTGAGGCCTACTCGGATGAGCGGCGAAACGCCTTCTAAGACAAACCAAACAGTCCAGTTGCGATCGATTGAACGCCCTGAGATGAGACTGAGAAGTGTAAAGAAACAAGATATAACAACTAAATAGTAAATAGTTCATTTCTATTCAGCAGGCTGTAATATCGATATCGTGTCATAAAAAGTTGGTCCAAAACGCATTAACAGCATAAAAGAAAACAAACGTGAAAATTAAAACTTTAACAACTCCCTACGTCCACCCTGCACCGAAAACACATTTTGAAAAAAATTAAATAAAATCATGATTTTACAGTAACATGGCAAAGATTTTTTTTTATTTTGTTTTTTTATAATTTCGTTCATTAATACTTATTCTTCGCAACGGGTGCTTGCATGTCTGTGCGAGTGTAACAGAAGCCAGTCAACTTCAAGAATATTGCTGGCGATCTAGAAGATTGCCTTGCTTTTAGCTCAGTAGTCAGCGTGCTGGCTTCTCACACCAGCAACCTTGGTTTGCGCCCGGCTCGTAGCATTAGGAAAAAAGAACATGAGCATACACGAGTGCTGCTAACACAGAATCAGTAATACAGAGTACAAGCATGATTAAAAACGCGTATATTTCTGAGGTCTGGTAGCTGGGCGAACTTCCGTGAGCGGAATTAAAATGCCTTCATTTGCTTCAGGGGGCGTTTCTTTTTTTTTCTTTTTTTCACCAAATCTCTCCAGTGGTATCTGCAAGAACACATCCTCTGAATTGGATTAAAACAAAGGACAAAGTGTCCTCGTTGCATATTGAAGCTAATGCATGAATTATTTAGCGAATCGGGTCACATGTACGGCACAATAGCAACACCGAGCTAACGCTAACAACGCCCGAGGAAAAAAGGAGCAAAGCTAAGTCTGCAGAGACGAGACAATAGGGGATGATCTCTGGCGTCTAATGCAAACACTTATTAATGCACTCTCATGCAGGGACGGGATAACTGGAGTACGTCAACACCAACCCAGGAAAAGATATGCAGCAAATTTAATCCCGCAGACGACAACCAACCTATCAGCCTTTGGCGGCGTGATCAGAATTCTCTTTCAAACATAAAACAAAATGAGCAGATTTTATTTCGTCTTTTCTCAATTTATGTATCTGCCATGCAAAAACTTGAGCCGCCACAAATAGATTTGGCGCCAACTGTGGTGGTATGCATAGTAACTTGGCTTCTTAACACAGCTCATACGCACCTTCTCTGCCAGAAAATAAGAAGACGTAGCAGGATGGCTCAGCGTCGCTCATTTCTATTTAGCGAGTATTCAAGTCTCTATAGAGATGAGGTGTGTAATGGTAAATACACTCGTAATGCTCGGTACGCAACCAAATTACTAGACAGTACACATTAAAAGTGAAAGACAGGACGTGTTTCTTGCTCCATATATTTACTCAGTCATTGAATGCAAGTGGTCGCGAAAAGTGGGAGTGGAGATCCAGAGATGCAGGGCACCTCCACGTGCAGCCGAGCATTGACGAGCGGAAGTCATGAGTAGCGATAGCGCTAAAAAGACACTCTTCGATCATTTTGTGAACTGAATTATATTTATGTAGCGCTTTTCTCTAGTGACTCAAAGTGCTTTTACATAGCGAAACCCAATATCTAAGTTACAGTGTGGGTGGCACCGGGAGCATGTGGGTAAAGTGTCTTGCCCAAGGACACAACGGCAGTGACTAGGATGGCGGAAGCGGGGATCGAACCTGGAACCCTGAAGTTGTTGGCACGGCCACTCTACCATCAGAGCTATACCGCCCCTTGAAGTGTCTTAAGTCAGTGGTCCCCAACCACCGGGCCACGGCCCGGTACCGGTCCGCGGACCGATTGGTACGGGGCCGCGCAAGAAATTTATAAATTGCTCCAAAAAATTTTAAATTAAATCAACATAAAAAACACAATATATACATATTGTGTGTGTGTATGTCAATATAGATCAATACAGTCTGCAGGGATACAGTCCGTAAGCACACATGATTGAATTTCTTTATGAAAAAAAAAAAAAACGAAAAAAAAACATTGAGTTATGCTAACTCAATGTTGGGTGATAATGTTAATGAGATTAATTCATGATTAAATTTCCTTCAAGAAAAAAGTAACTTTTTAATTAAAAAAAGGCTTTAACACAAAAATGCGTTACTCGTTGAAAAACAACCCAAAAATGGTTCATAATTTTGAAAACCCGGAAATTGAGTTAAAATAATACCCTTATAACCCAAAAAATTCATTGCTATTCATAAAAATAACTCCAAAATTCAACCCAACACCAGCGACTCATAAATTGGGTTATCAAAATAACCCAGAATTTTTTAGTAGGTACCAAATTCAGTACTTTTATCGGTACCGACCAAACTCTGTTGGTATTTGTTAAGTACTGATACATATCAAATCAAACGATACGCGTACGTGTGTTTTAAGTTGTCTGTCTGGTCCTGATCATATTACGATACCTTTGTTGCACGTGACGTCATCTCTAGTTGTAGACGCCACCCTTGCCTAAACACTTGGCGAGTAAACAGGCATATTAGTGACGGACTGCCTCTGAGTAATGTTGTAATTTTCCATGCCAACAAAGCAAGCATGCCTGATAGAAAGCGCCTAAAAATAAGGCTTTTCATGCTAGTTTGATGCTAATTTACAGTACATTGGATATGCCATATACAGTACATGCTACTGATTAGCATTAGCAATTTTATATTGTGATTTCAACACCTCCAAATTTGGTCATGAAAACTACAGCTAAGATGTACGTACAGCTGGTGTGTAATAAGTACAATACTTACAGTTAGGGCTGGGCGATATATCGATATACTCGATATATCGCGGGTTTGTCTCTGTGCGATATAGAAAATGACTACCGTATTTTCCGCACCATAAGCCGCACCTAAAAACCACAATTTTTCTCAAAAGCTGACAGCGCGGCTAATAACCCGGTGCGCCTTGTATATGGATTAATATTAATATTTATTTTCATAAAGTTTAGGTCTCGCAACTACGGTAAACAGCCGCCATCTTTTTTCCCCGTAGAAGAGGAAGCGCTTCTTCTTCTACGGTAAGCAACCGCCCCCATAGAAGAGGAAGCGCTTCTTCTTCTACTGTAAGCAACCGCCAAGGTGAGCACCCGCCCCCGTAGAAGAAGAAGCGCGCGGATATTACGTTTCATTTCATTTGTGTGTTTCTGTAAAGACCACAAAATGTCTCCTACTAAGAGACACGCGTACAAGGTTCCACTGACTTTTGATATTCATGTGAACCGCACTGTGGATACAACGGGAACACGTACGGTGAATATTCGCACCACAGGGAATGAGAAGTGGTTCTAGCTTGCCATGCTAACGGCCATAAACTTCCACCCACGGTGATATTCAAAAGGAAGACCTTGCCAAAAGTGAACTTTCCAGCCGGCGTCATCATAAAAGCTAACTCGAAGGGATGGATGGATGAAGAAAAGATGAGCGGAGAGACCCGGTGACTTTTTTCACGCAGCTCCGTCCCTGTTGATCTACGACTGCATGCGCGTCCACATCACATATGGTGTCAAAAAACAAGTGAAGCACACCGGAGAAGAATAATTCGAGGGATTTGTGGATGAGTAATAACTTCAGAAAGTGAGCTTTAAATGTTTATTTTGTGTGTTGTGTGACACTAACGTTCGAGCAACGTTGAGTTATTGATGTTGCTATTGCTCTGCACTATTTTGAGTGTTACTATTTTTGTGATTGCACATTTGCACATTACATTTTGGGAGTGAACAGAGTTGTTAGAACGCTGGTTTGTAATATATTATTAAAGTTTGACTGACCTATCTGACTGTTTTTTTGACATTCCCTTTAGCGTAGCGTAGGTGCGGCTAATAACACAGGGCGGCTAATAGGTAAACAAAATTTTGAAATATGCCATTCATTGAAGGTGCGGCTTACAAGGGGCGCCTTATGGTGCGGAAAATACGGTATATCGTGATATTCGAGTATACGTTCTCACGCAGTTGCTTTTAGCTGTGGGCATTACACTACAGGCTCTTCTCACTCTTTCCTGTCTCTCCTTCTCAAAGAGACATAAAACAAGCGCACCTTCTTACATACGTCACATACTGACGCACGTGCAACGTCATATGCCCTCGCGGAGCAGAGAGGTCCATCGTGTGGCGGTGGTTTGGCTTCAAGCGGGAATATGTCGAACAGACAACCGTAATTTGTCAAGTGTGGGGCAAAAGCGTTGCAGGAACCTACCACATAGCGAAGGATTTGATTTCCTATTATGCAGCTCATTTTTATTTTGACACGTATTGAAATATCTTGTGTGACATCATGCACAAAAGTGCACTTTATGTTTTCAACTATTGTAGTGGTGTTCTGTACAAAAAGTGCACTTTAATTAATGTGTTGTTTTGATATGTCATCTTAGTGACATCATGCACAAACGTGCACTAATAGATTGTTTTAAAATGTCTCTGACAATCTTGCACTTTCTGTTTTGGAAATGACATGAATGTTTGTGCCACTGCTTAAAGGCCTACTGAAAGCCACTACTACCGACCACGCAGTCTGATAGTTTATATATCAATGATGAAATCTTAACATTATAACACATGCCAATACGGCCGGGTTAACTTATAAAGTGACATTTTAAATTTGCCGCTAAACTTCCGGTTCGAAACGCCTCTGAGGATGACGTATGCGCGTGACGTAGCCCGGCGAACACGGGTATGCCTTCCACATTGAAGTCGATACGAAAAAGCTCTGTTTTCATTTCATAATTCCACAGTATTCTGGACATCTGTGTTCGTGAATCTGTTTCAATCATGTTCATTGCATTATGGAGAAGGAAGCCAAGCAAGCAAAGAAGAAAGTTGTCGGTGCGAAATGGACGTATTTTTCGAACGTAGTCAGCCACAACAGTACACAGCCGGCGCTTCTTTGTTTACATTCCCGAAAGATGCAGTCAAGATGGAAGAACTCGGATAACAGAGACTCTAACCAGGAGGACTTTTGATTTGGATACACAGACGCCTGTAGAGAACTGGGACAACACAGACTCTTACCAGGATTACTTTGATTTGGATGACAAAGACGCAGACGTGCTACTGTGAGTATGCAGCTTTGGCTTTTTTTTGCGTATGTACGTAACTTTTTTAAAATATATAAGCTTTATGAACCTTGGGTTAGGTGAACGGTCTTTTGGGCTGAGTGATTGTGTGTGTTGATCATGTGTTTGAATTGTATTGGCGTGTTCTATGGAGCTAGGAGCTAGCAGAGGAGCTAGCATAACACGTACCGTACCTACGTGCGCGTCACGTACGTAACTTTTTAAAAATATATAAGCTTTATGAACCTTGGATTAGGTGAACGGTCTTTTGGGCTGAGTGATTGTGTGTGTTGATCATGTGTTTGAATTGTATTGGCGTGTTCTATGGAGCTAGGAGCTAGCAGAGGAGCTAGCATAACACATACCGTACCTACGTGCGCGTCACGTACGTAACTTTTTAAAAATATATAAGCTTTATGAACCTTGGGTTAGGTGAACGGTCTTTTGGGCTGAGTGATTGTGTGTGTTGATCAGGTGTTTGAATTGTATTGGCGTGTTCTATGGAGCTAGGAGCTAGCAGAGGAGCTAGGAGCTAGCATAACAAACACGCAGGTGTTATTATGCAGGATTAATTTGTGGCATATTAAATATAAGCCTGGTTGTGTTGTGGCTAATAGAGTATATATATGTCTTGTGTTTATTTACTGTTGTAGTCATTCCCAGCTGAATATCAGGTACCGTGAGTATGCAGCCTTGGCTGCTAAACATTCGATAACTTGACCGTATGTGCGCGTCACGTACGTAACTTTTTAAAAATATATAAGCTTTATGAACCTTGGGTTAAGGAAACGGTCTTTTGGGCTGAGTGATGGTGTGTGTTGATCAGGTGTTTGAATTGTATTGGCGTGTTCTATGGAGCTAGGAGCTAGCAGAGGAGCTAGGAGCTAGCATAACAAACACGCAGGTGTTTTTATGCAGGATTAATTTGTGGCATATTAAATATAAGCCTGGTTGTGTTGTGGCTAATAGAGTATATATATGTCTTGTGTTTATTTACTGTTGTAGTCATTCCCAGCTGAATATCAGGTCACCCCCGGCTCTTACAGCATCTTCCCTATCTGAATAGCTTCAACTCCCCACTAGTCCTTCACTTGCACTTTACTCATCCACAAATCTTTCATCCTCGCTCAAATTAATGGGGAAATTGTCGCTTTCTCGGTCCGAATCTCTCTCACTTCATGCGGCCATCATTGTAAACAATAGGGAACTTTGCGTATATGTTCAACTGACTACGTCACGCTACTTCCGGTAGGGGCAAGCCTTTTTTTTATCAGATACCAAAAGTTGCAATCTTTATCGTCGTTGTTCTATACTAAATCCTTTCAGCAAAAATATGGCAATATCGCGAAATGATCAAGTATGACACATAGAATAGATCTGCTATCCCCGTTTAAATAAAAAAAATTCATTTCAGTAGGCCTTTAAAGGCCTACTGAAACCCACTACTACCGACCACGCAGTTCAATAGTTTATATATCAATGATGAAATCTTAACATTGCAACACATGCCAATACGGCCGGGTTAACTTATAAAGTGCAATTTTAAATTTCCCGCTAAACTTCCGGTTGAAAACGCCTTTGGATGATGCCGTATGCGCGTGACGTAGCCAGTGAAACAAAAGTATCCGTACCCCATTGAATCCAATACAAAATAGCTCTGTTTTCATCTCATAATTCCACAGTATTCTGGACATCTGTGTTGGTGAATCTTTTGCAATTTGTTTAATGAACAATGAAGACTGCAAAGAAGAAAGTTGAAGGTGGGATCGGTGTATTAGCGGCGGACTATAGCAACACAAACAGGAAGACTTTGACTCGGATAGCAGACGCGCTAGCCAACGCTAGCCACCGACCGCACGGATGACCGTGGTGAAGTCCTTCGTCCTTCCGTCGATCGCTGGAACGCAGGTGAGCATGGGTGTTGATGAGCTGATGAGGGCTGGCTGGCGTAGGTGGAGCGCTAATGTTTTTATCGTAGCTCTGTGAGGTCCCGTTACTAAGTTAGCTTCAATGGCGTCGTTAGCAACAGCATTTTTAAGCTTCGCCAAGCTGGAAAGTATTAACCGTGTATTTACATGTTCATGGTTTAATAGTATTGTTGATTTTCTGTCTATCCTTCCAGTCAGGGGTTTATGTATTTTGTTTCTATCTGTATTTGAGCCCGATGCTATCACGTTAGCTCCCTAGCTAAGTTAGCTTCAATGGCGTCGTTGGCAACAGCATTGTTAACCTTCGCCAGTCTGGACAGCATTAACCGTGTAGTTACATGTCCATGGTTTAATAGTATTGTTGATCTTCTGTCTATCCTTCCAGTCAGGGATTTATTTATTTTGTTTCTATCTGCATTTGAGCCAGATGCTATCACGTTAGCTCAGTAGCTAAAGAGCTTCGCCGATGTATTGTCGTGGAGATAAAAGCCACTGTGAATGTCCATTTTGCGTTCTCGACTCTCATTTTCAAGAGGTTATAGTATCCGAAGTGGTTTAAAATACAAATCCGTGATCCACAATAGAAAAAGGAGAGAGTGTGAAATCCAATGAGCCAGCTTGTACCTAAGTTACGGTCAGAGCGAAAAAATATATGTCTTGCACCGCATTCTAGTCCGTCACTCTAACGTTCCTCATCCACGAATCTTTCATCCTCGCTCAAATTAATGGGGTAATCGTCGCTTTCTCGGTCCAAATCGCTCTAGCTGCATTGAAAACAATAGGAAAATATGAGGAGGCGATCAACTGACTACGTCACGCTACTTCCGGTAGGGACAAGGCTTTTTTTTATCAGAGACCAAAAGTTGCGAACTTTATCGTCGTTGTTCTATACTAAATCCTTTTAGCAAAAATATGGCAATATCGCGAAATTATCAAGTATGACACATAGAATGGATCTGCTATCCCCGTTTAAATTTAAAAAATTCATTTCAGTAGGCCTTTAATAACTGTTTAATAAATACAGTTTTGGTAAATTGACTTAGTTGTGATTTCCCTCTCTGCATGAAAGTTTAAAATGAGCATATATTAATGCAGTATGAACAACAGTGTTTTAATGTAGACACATAGAATACTGCTGTGATTATATGCATCAAGTGTTCATTCAAGGCTAAAGCAAAATATCGAGATATATATCGTGTATCGTGACATGGCCTAAAAATATCGAGATATTAAAAAAAGGCCATATCGCCCAGCCCTACTTACAGTACAAACACTTTGAATGACTCAACAAAAGACAAGACTGGTAGACGGAACTTATTGGCAAAGATTACTTCCTAGGGCAGGGGTCGGCAACCCAAAATGTTTAAAGAGCCATATTGGACCAAAAATACAAAAAAAATATCTGTCTGGAGCCGCAACAAATTAAAAGTCTTATATAAGTGTTATAATGAAGGCAACACATGATGCAAGTGTCTATATTAGCCTACTATCAAAGGCTGATGCAAATCTTCATTGATAGAAATGTTGTATTTTAATGTTTATTCTACACATTTGTGCAACATTGGAAAACATTAGTAACATGGAGGCTTCTCACAGGATGAGATAACTTCTAGAAATTACTGGCTGAGAAATGGCCAAAGGTATGGATGTGTGTGTGCAAGTTTAAGGTAACGGCAGGCTGCCTTCTAATAATGGATTTATTACAATCTTTGCAAGCTGGGTAATGTTTGCTGTGGTCTGGAACAACATGGCACACAAACAACTATTAGAAATGCAGCCAATATTACATACAGATAATCATGAGTAGAGATGTCCGATAATATCGGACTGCCGATATTATCGGCCGATAAATGCTTTAAAATGTAATATAGGAAATTATCGGTATCGGTTTCAAAATTATCGGTATCGGTTCCAAAAAGTAAAATGTATGACTATATAAAACGCTGCTGTGTACACGGACGTAGGGAGAAGTACAGAGCGCCAATAAACCTTAAAGGCACTGCCTTTACGTGCCGGCCCAGTCACATAATATCTACGGCTTTTCACACACACAAGTGAATGCAAAGCATACTTGGTCAACAGCCATACAGGTCACACTGAGGGTGGCCGTATAAACAACTTTAACACTGTTACAAATATGCGCCACACTGTGAACCCACACCAAACAAAGAATGACAAACACATTTCGGGAGAACATCCGCACCGTAACACAAAATAAACACAACAGAACAAATACCCAGAACCCCTTGCAGCACTAACTCTTCCGGGACGCTACAATATACACCCCCCGCTACCCCCTATCCCCCCCACCTCAACCCCGCCCACCTCAACCTCCTCATGCTCTCTCAGGGAGAGCAGGTGCCAAATTCCAAGCTGCTGTTTTGAGGCATGTTAAAAAAAAAATGCACTTTGTGACTTCAATAATAAATATGGCAGTGCCATGTTGGCATTTTTTTCCATAACTTGAGTTGATTTATTTTGGAAAACCTTGTTACATTGTTTAATGCATCCAGCGGGGTATCACAACAAAATTAGGCATAATAATGTGTTACTTCCACGACTGTATATATCGGTATCGGTTGATATCGGAATCGGTAATTAAGAGTTGGACAATATGCCCATATCCGGAATATCCGATATGGGCAAAAAAGCCATTATTGGACATCTCTAGTCATGAGACATGCAAATATAAATTAAATACACTGAGGACATTAGTAAAGGAAATTAAATGAGCTCAAATATATCTACAAACAAGGCATAATGATGCAATATGTACATACAGCTAGCCTAAATAGCATGTTAGCATCAATTATCTTGCAGTCATGGATTGACCAAATATGCCTGATTAGCACTCCACACAAATCAATATCATCAACAAAGCTTACTTTTGTGCATTCACACACAACATAAAACGTTTGGTGGACAAAATGAGACAAACAAGGAGTGGCATAAAACACGTCTTTCTGTGGCAGCGTCGGAGAAAGTTGTACATGTTAACAAACTACGATTAGTTCAAGGATCGCTGAAATTAGTAGGACAAAACGGTGCTTGCCAAATACTCTCATCAGTGAAGCATGTATGACATAAACAGTGGGATTTCTAACAATTAGGAAGGTTTGTGTCATGTTTGTCCTCCTACAGAAAATATATATGTATTTTTTTCTTCATCTTTTTCCATTTTCACACATCTTTACCTCCCTGTTGGGCACTCAGCATCAAGGGTTGGAATTGGGGGTTAAATAACCAAAAATGATTCCCGGGCGCGGCCACCGCTGCTGCTCTCTGCTCCCCTCACCTCCCAGGGGGTGATCAAGGGTGATGGGTCAAATGCAGAGAATAATTTCGTCACACCTAGTGTGTGTGTGACAATCCTTGGTACTTTAACTTGAACTTTAACTCTGAAAGAGGTCCAGGGAGCCATTAGGGCGGCGCTAAAAAGCTGCGGGTTGCTGACCCCCGTCCTAGGGCAACACACTTAGGATAAACTAAAATGAAAGCGTACTTGCAATATATTAAATGTTCAAATGTAAAACATTTATTGTCCAACAAATGAACATTAACACACACACAAGTAGTAAAAATCAGTACTGCATGATTTCAGATAGAGACAACTTGTCATTAATATAATTTTACTTCCATTCTACATGTAGACACAGCGCTGCAGCCTGACTTAATTAGACACTGATCACTAATTTATGCCGCCTCACAGCACTAAAGCAGCGCAAATTGTGTTGATGACAATTACGGTGATCCCATTACTTGTTTTTCTCTGCTCGTTCATGGCAATTTACTCATAAGAAACACCACATCTTTTTTGGAGACACGGGAGATGAAACAAGTTTAACTAAACAAAGTAAACATTTCTCCTTTGTGCCCATTTCTCTTTTATGGTCAATTTACGTTTGAGAATAGCTTCATTACTTCAAGATATTAATCATGTATAATGGCCTTTGGAATGACAAGTAAATATTATACTACTTTTCAACCATTTTAAATAAGTGTCAGACTACACAGTAGTGTATTGGAAGTGTGTTAGCCTTGATGCTGGAATTTAGACAGTTTAAAAGTGTTTTTAGCTTATGTGTGTCTGCAGCTTTAACTAGCTGTGTTTGCTCCAAGAAAAGCTATTGTGTACTGTATGCACTTTTGACATAAACACTGTAACTCTGCTCTGCTGTTACAGATGCTTTATACCACATACAATAAGGAGTGGGACAGGAGCACACAAACGTTAACAACACTAGCATAGCTATATCAGAATCAGAAGTACTTCATTAGTTCCCCAGGGGAAATTGAGGTTTTCAGCACAATTCCATTCAAGATCAGACAAACATTACAGGGAGACAGAAAAAGGATCGCCGATGGGTCTGCCAAGTTCCGGTGCACTTTACAAATAAAGGTGAGATACACGTAAACGCTGGGGAGGGCAGGGGAGTATACAAATATTCAGTCAAAGGCTGGACTCCAGGGAGGGGTACAGACTGAGGCCAAGGAAAAAAAACTCATAGCCATAGCACACATAAACAAGTTACATAGAATCAACAAAACTTGCAACAAAGAGGAGGGGGTGGGAGGTACGGAGGCCGGAGCTACAAGCTAACATTGCATTTTGACATCAACAGCATATCAGGTTAGCCTACTCAACAACACGATAAAACTTACAGCTCTCACCTTTGTACGTTTTTAAAGAAGAGCTCTAGCATTACTTTAAGACGTGTAGCAAAGCCAGGGTTTCCCCTACATGTAAGTGATCGTGTCGGCATGATAAATTCCGACACACCTTCAAAGATATATTTTTTTTAGGTGAAAACAAATTGAAGTAATATGTTGTATGAATAAATATACTGTATATAGTCTGTTAATGACTTACTATTAGTCACAATAAAGTTTGAAAAACATCTCAAATATCATTAAAATGTTCCTCTATACCAGACATGGGCAAAATACGGCCTGCAGGCCACATGCGGCCCGTTAAGATTTCCAGTCTGGCCTACATAATAATACGTAATACATAATCCGGTTCTACATAAATTTTTTAGACCTTTAACATCAAAACTTTCGCCACCATTTTGATGTGCAGTGCTGTTTTTAAATGACCGTAAGTCTTAACTATAGAAAGTATTTCAATGGTTGAAATATGCGCTTTTGAGTGTTATACGAGTTATTACGGTAATCTACATCAGACGAGGAACAAAGCAGAGTGGGCGGGGTTTGTTTTCAAACCAGCCAGCCGCAAACGCATGTGTCAGGAACAGATGCGGAAGCACATTTATACGTGATAATATATCATATTGTATGTGTTTATTACACTTTGCATTCATATTTTGCTGTTTTTTAAAATTGTTGTTGTGTTTTGCTTGATTGTAAAAGATACACAACTATCGAGGAGCTGGTCTGAGAAGTAAAAGAGGAGTAACGTTTATATGTTGTTAAATATTCAGTGTTTTATTGTTCATAGTTAATATTGTGAATCCCACTTTCTTAATGTACATTTTGGGTGTCCCATTCAGTAAAAAACTGTAAAATTGCATTCCGTTTTTTTGAGGTGGTCTGTCATAACGGACATGTCATAATCGGACATTGTGACTTTTGGTATTAGTGGTACCCAAACACACATACTGTACAGCAGGTGTTTACAGCTAAATGTGTATACATCATTTATACACACATATACATTGGCCCCCCCCAGACAAATGTTTTTGTCTCAATGTGGCCCCCGAGTCACAATATTTGCCCAGTTCTGCCCTATGCTTTATTTTGAAAAAAAAGAAGAAAAAAAAAAAAAGACTGTTCCTCTAAATCGCCTGTCAGGAGCGCTACAGCTGGTTGTGCCCCTAAACGGAGTTGACTCCCGGCAAAAGTAAGGAGAGAAAGTTGAAGAGAAAGGTATTTCCAGTTAATGAATGCATTTTTTGTTCAAGCCTGAATGAACTACCGTAAATCTATGACATTACCACCAACAATAACATCTAACTTTAGACCGTGTGCGTCTTCGAATCTCCATTTGGACGTTTTTGTGTGGAGTGTCAGTGTGCATGTTCCCCCATGCAGTGGCATTTCTTGGGGGGGACCTGGGGTGGCACCCCTAGAATCTGACAGGTGCCACCCCACTCAGAAGGGGAATATGGAAGTATCCATCCATCCATCCATTTTTCTACCGCTTGTCCCTTATGGAGTCGCGGGGGTGCTGGAGCCTATCTCAGCTGTACACAGGCGGAAGGCGGGGTGCACCCTTGACAAGTCTCCACCTCATCGCAGGACCAACACAGACAGACAACATTAACACTCACTAGGGCCAATTTAGTGTCGCCAATCAACCTTTTGTAGCAAAATTATTTGAAAACGTGTATCTTAATCTGTGCGCGTGTATTCCGATATTGCATGCATACTAATTTGTGTGTCTGTATATTAATCAGTGTGTGTATTCAGTACCGGCGTACGTGTGTTTTAAGTTGTCTGTCAGTCCCTAATCAGAAAGAACCCTCGTTAGAACTTATGTAATCGCCCTGAGAAGGGAGATGTTTGAGTATACAGATACGAGGACACAACTTCGTTCTGCTCACGTCTGTATTGACTGCCAACAAAATCAAACACCAAACATGTACAAGTACACAGTATTGCAACAAACATAACATGCACTCCAGTATTATCATACGGATTTTACATTCAAATAATCGAGTAGGTTTTCCTGTTCTTTGCACTAATAGACTTTACCTTAGTGTACCAGTATTTGAAGATGTCTCAACAAGTAAATACAAAGGTTCACCCAATACAGTAAGCCTATATTGTTTTAGTAACAAAAGTCACTTATCATTCTTTAAGATTAAACAAACTACACTGAATTAGTCCCAGAAACTGTAGTAAATACACATTTCATCAGCAATATACACAGATTAATAATTAACTACGCACAGTACCTTTCTATATATTTAACACTGTTGATGCAGTTAGAATCTGCTTCGTCATCGGCAGTGCAATTAGCTTTAGCATTAGCTCGGTCATGTATAAAGCCTTGTCGACTGAAAAGACACATATCATAAAAATATACTCTTTCAAACATGTTTAAACACTATAAAGACACATTCGGGGGTAAAACTATTAACACAAAGACACTTGTACCTGAGAAGGGAGATGTTTGAGTATACAGATACGAGGACACAACTTCGTTCTGCTCACGTCTGTATTGACTGCAAGCAGGAAGTCAGGTGTCCTCTAGTATAGCTCCCAGCACAACGCGCCCCCTGCTGGAGCCGTCCAGTACTACCATGGCTCTTATTAATGCTGGCATTACAATAACATTAGCTCCATATTCTACAAATAACGGTGCTTTACTGTTGTCATTAACAATAAACATTTTTAAATTGCGAATATAAAATGACATAGTAATACAACTCAAGAGCTTACTTTGCTACTTACAATCACTGTATTCTACTAGTAACTAAATTAACATCCTGTCACACTTACACGTGTCTTTTGCGACACTTCTGCCGTGTAAGGTTTGAGCGAGCGTATACAGATTTGTGAGCGTGTAATACAACTTGTGCGCGCGCAATCAGAAGTGTAATTAATGTGTAATCATGTGTGTTTTTCTTCCTAAATATGAATATTGCGTACGGGGTTCCCCATACAACTGTTTTACTTCCGACGTGACACTAATATTGGAGCCTTGAATATTGGCAGATATCGATATTGATCCGATACAATATCAGCAGGATAATGGACATACTTTTTTATTTTGTAGTGTGGAATGTCAGCAAAGTTTTGATCAGGTGAAACGAGGCAAACAGAAATCAATGGTAGATATGAAAAACACTGACCTATTTATTATTAACCTTCTGAAATGGACTAAGGATGTCTTAGAACTGAGGTGAAGTGCTAACTGTTTTTTTTGTGGCCCAAACAATTAAACCAATTTCACTCCTACCGCAGTAAGTTGAATGATGCGGACTCATTTGTTAAAGGATACTTTATATAATAATAGATTTATAAAGCCCTTTTCGAGACACTCAAAGTGTTTTACAAGTGAGTGTCAAGTGAAAACCCATCATTCATTCACTGGACTTTCTCACTTTGGTGGTGATAACTACATTTGTATTGGGGTAGAGCAGGGGTCACCAACGCGGTGTCCGTGGGCACCAGGTAGCCCGTAAGGACCAGATGAGTAGCCCGCTGGCCTGTTCTAAAAATAGCTCAAATAGCAGCACTTACCAGTGAGCTGCCTCTATTTTTTAAATTGTATTTATTTACTAGCAAGCTGGTCTCGCTTTGCTCGACATTTTTAATTCTAAGAGAGACAAAACTCAAATAGAATTTGAAAATCCAAGAAAATATTTTAAAGACTTGTTCTTCACTAACTGACAAAGAAACAGATAACAGATTTGGTGTCCAGTTGAAAGTGTGACATGATTTATTTACAAATTTGAGAGTTGCCTTTTGTATTTTACATGAGTTATTATTTGTACAAACATGGTGCAAAGTAATTCATGATTTGTTAAAAAAATGTTAGTGGCTAGCTAGTTAAAATGGGATATTGTGATTTCACAAGACTGTCCTAGAAGTGATCATTTGAAAATGTTCAATTTGAAAAATGTGCACTTAGACTTAGAGAAAATATAAAAATAAAGTGTTGCATATTGATATTTATCTGTTTCTATAAATATTTATTGTGAGAAATCATTAAGATGATCAGTGTTTCCACAAAGATAAATATCATTAATTATTAATAATAACAGAGTTAAAGGTAAATTGAGCAAATTGGCTATTTCTGGCAATTTATTTAAGTGTGTATCAAACTGGTAGCCCTTCGCATTAATCAGTACCCAAGAAGTAGCTCTTGGTTTCAAAAAGGTTGGTGACCCTTGGGGTAGAGAGAGATACGTGGCTATCAATTTGCCAACCACCACCAAACATTCATACATATTCATACACCAGTGTGAGTGAGTGTCTTGCCCAAAGACACAACGACCGGGACTAGGATGGCAGAAGCAGGAATTGAACCAGGAACCCTCAAGTAATCTGAGCCACGCCGCCCCGAATTTGCGTCTGCCTTGAAGACTTTGTATGTGTAAGTAATAATATAATATATCAGTATATATTATATACTGTATATATGATATGTATATATTACATATATGTTATATTTTATATTGCTACTATGGTATAGTTTTAGTCTACTTAATACCTGCATTATCCTTTCCATCCTTACCCTTTCCAACCTTTGAAACTGAGCTACTGCGTGGAAGAATTTCTCTTGTGGATCATTAAAGTTTGTCTAAGTCTAAGGGAAGTGAAGTGAAGTGAATTATATTTATACTGTATAGCGCTTTTCTCTCGTGACTCAACGCGCTTTACATAGTGAAACCCAATATCTAAGTTACATTTAAACCAATGTGGGTGGCACTGGGAGCAGGTGGGTAAAGTGTCTTGCCCAAGGACACAACGGCAGTGACTAGGATGGCAGAAGCTGGGATCGAACCTGGAACCCTCAAGTTGCTGGCACCGCCACTCTACCAACCGAGCTATACTGCCCCGAGTCTCTAAGTCTCTAATATGCAACTATAATTATGTGATACTTGTTTATATTGACAAATGTGTTGTTTTAGACTGCAATATTGTTCAGTTATTACTAGATATGTCTGGCTTGTGTGCTTAGCCGTTGTGTAGCTGCTAGCTCCTAGTAGCCTATAGTCTATTATGTTTTTGTAAATGACTTGACTGAATAGCAATATCGTCTTAGTAAACAAATTAGAAAGGTAAATGACCACAAATGAAGATAGACTATTAACCGCAATATGTCAGTGTAAAAAACTACAACATGATGTTTACATTTTCAGAATGTGTTTGGTCTCTTTTTAAACAAAGAAAACAATCTGAAGTAGTCTTTATTTTTAAGTAAAATCATGCCATGATTTTACCATTCCGGCCCACTTGGGAATAGATTTTCCTCCATGTGGCCCCTGAGCTAAAATGAGTTTGACACCCCTGCTCTAGACCAAAAAGCACTTCATATTCTTTACTGCGCTTCATTCACTAACGGTGTTACAAAAAAGATCAGTTAGAATAATACATAATGTTGGATATAGAGAACATACAAACCCTTTATATATTGAATCACAAATATTGAAATTCAATGATTAGATGCATTTGCCAACTGCTAAAATGATGTACAAAGCAAACTATAACCTCCTACCAAAGAATGTACAACAATTCTTCTCAACAAAAGAGGAGAAATATAACCTTAGAGGAAAATCACATTTAAAACATTTGTATGCTCGTACCACACTTAAAACCTTTAGCATGTCTGTGGAATTAAATTATGGAATGGATTAATCATAGAAAACAAACAAAGCACCAATATGATTCAGTTTAAGAGACTGTTCAAACTACAAGGGTTCACAAAGTACAAAGAAGAACAATTATGATGAACATCTTGAACCCTTTTTTTTTTTTTAGATAAAGATTATTTATATATTTAATATTTGTTTACTTTCAATTGTATATTATTTATCTATTTTATTTAATAAGATCTGCTTCTTCCCACTCCTTTTCTGACGTTATGTAATGAAACAACTGGAAATATGAATGATTCATTACATTGTATCGTATGCATGTTCCAAATAAACTGAAACTGAACTGAACTGAAATAGAAAAAAATATCAACCTTGTGTGATTATTGGAGGACATTTAGATGTGGAGTGCTGCACAAGTAGAACTGCTTGCATCGGCACGTTTATCTGAAATTTCACATGCCAGCCGTATCAAACCAATATCTGATATCAATATCCACCCAGGACACCCTGAATAAAGTATTTCTGATTCTGATTAATATCACATAATAGCTTTATCTATCAGTCTGAAGCTTCAATCATGAGACAAAACAGTAAAGGTTGACTTTGGAGGCGTAGCAGCCAAGCTTCTTTCAAATCATTCCCTACTGGAGTGCAGACTGTTCATCACAGTCCCACTACAAACAAAAGACTCCGTCGTAAATCGTCTATCATAAGGGGCCTCTTTAACGGCAGCATGGAGAGGAAGATAATGGGGGAAACTTGGGAGGTCCCTGAACGGGGTGAGTGTGGGTGTGGGGCTTCGAAAATTGGGGTCAGCATCATCTAGAGGAGGAACTCCTCTTCCGAGCACACGGACTGACTTTTTGTCTCGCTGGAAACAAGGTTATGATGTTAAAAATGTCACATTTAAAATATTTGTTTAATACAGTACAATTCTAGAATTCTAAAAATGTTAAATATATATACATTTTAAATAAAACATGAAATTAATACACATTTTTTATTCAAAGATAGATAAATACAAACTGTATATTTAAGATGAAATACATTATTTGAAGGTTTGAAACATTTTAAATATATATACATTTTAAATAAAAAATTAAATGAATACAAATTTTTAATTAAAATATGAATAAATAAAAATTTTATTTTTAAGATTAAATACAATATTTGAAAGTTAGAACAATTTAAATATATATACATTTTAAATAAAAAATGAAATGAATAAAAATTTCTAATTTAAAAGATAAATACAAATTGTGTTTTTAAGATTAAATACAATATTTGAAAGTTTGAAAAATATAAATATATATACTGTACATTTTAAATAAAATATGAATTAATACAAATGTTTTATTAAAAGATAAATAAATACAAATTGTATTTTTAAGATGAAATACAATATTTAAAAGTTTGAACAATTTAAATAAAAAATTAAATTAATACGCATTTTTAATTAAAAGATAAATAAATACAAATTGTATTTTTAAGATAAAATACAACATTTGAAAGTTTGAAATCAACAAATAGAATTAAAAAAAAAATTTTTAAATAATAAATGTTCATTTTGAGTTCTTGAAAATAAAAAACATGTGTGCATCTAAAAATAAAAAACATTGTGTTTTTAAGATGAAATACAATATTTGAAAGTTTGAAAAATATAAATATATATACTGTACATTTTAAATAAAATATGAATTAATACAAATGTTTTATTAAAAGATAAATAAATACAAATTGTATTTTTAAGATGAAATACAATATTTGAAAGTTTGAAAATTTTAAATAAAAAATGAAATGAATACGCATTTTTAATTAAAAGATAAATAAATACAAATTGTATTTTTAAGATAAAATACAACATTTGAAAGTTTGAAATCAACAAATAGAATTTAAAAAAAATGTTTTTAAATAATAAATGTTCATTTTAAATTCTTAAAAATAAAAAATATTTTAAATCAAAAAAATTAAAATATAATATGAAATATACAAAATAATATAAAAATAAAATGATACTTTGCATATTTCAGCGCAACCCAAGCTTTCCTTATATTTATCATTATAATATTCATCCTTTTTAATTTTGTTGCATTCAAATCAATGGCAACAAAGGCTTGTTAGTCCTTTTCAGACATTTTGGATTGTACAAAACATGCAACGTTCTTTTGTGTAACATTGTTAAGCGTGTTAGAAACAAACTACACCGTTACCATTAGCGTCCACAACTTGACCCCCTTCACACACTGCATCAGCGGGTGGCTGACACTTACTGTATATACACCAGCAGGTGCGGCACCCGCAGGGAGACAAGCACTAATTGGTCGGCGTTGGGGTCACAGCTGCCGCAGCTTGGTATGACTTCCAGTGCCTGTGAATCTGCGAGTCACTAATAAAACCTCTTCAATCGATGCTATGCTAAAACGAGCCGATAGGAAAACATCACCTTCGTGTCAATCAAATCTCAAAAGAAATCCTAAAATGCTCATCAGCTTTAATCCACGCTGCTCCTGTTTTTATGTAACCTTGATGTCAAATCACTCAATTGAGTGCTTTTTTCCCAGCACGTGTCAAGGTCAAAGACTTAAAGCAGCGCGCTCCCACTCGGTGTGGGTGTAATTCATGTGCGCTTGCATTTTCAGCATGAGGAAATCTCTGCAAATTGTGCTGACATGCTGAATTTATCACGAGTGGTAAAGACATCCATCCATCACCTTGCCCGTGTTATTGAACACACTTGTCACAACTCAACATGTCCGAAAAGGAGTAGGAAGAAGCACAGTTTATGCAATCCTACCCCTTCTCTATGTGAAAATGTGTGCAAGAGTACGTTAGTAATCCTCACTTCCTGACGCCTTCTGAGTCCGACAACGAGCTGACAGCTGGAGCTTTTAAATCAGTGGCGCGCACACCACTCTCAATCTGTGGACCCTTCTTTGATACTGAGGTCACGTCTATGTCTCAGCAATTACTGGAAATGTCTTCACTTTCTACAAACCGCAAAACCAGTGAAGTTGGCACGTTGTGTAAATCGTAAATAAAAACAGAATACAATGATTTGCACCTATATTCAATTCAATAGACTGTAAAGATAAGATATTCAACGTTCGAACTGGAAAACGTTGTTATTTTTTGCAAATGCTAGCTCATTTGGAATTTGATGCCTGCAACATGTTTAAAAAAAGCTGGCACAGGTGGCAAAAAAGACTGAGAAAGTTGAGCAATGCTCATCAAACACTTATTTGGAACATCCCACAGGTGAACAGGCTAATTGGGAACAGGTGGGTGCCATGATTGGGTATAAAAGCAGCTTCCATGAAATGCTCAGTCATTCACAGACAAGGATGTGGCGAGGGTCACCACTTTGTGAAAAAAAGCCTGAGCAAATTGTTTAAGAACAACATTTCTCAACCAGCTATTGCAATGAACTTAGGGATTTCACCATCTAAGGTCTGTAATATCATCAAAGGGTTCAGAGAATCTGGAGGAATCACTGCACGTAACATTGAATGCCTGTGACCTTGGATCCCTCAGGCGGTACTGCATCAAAAAGCGACATCAGTTTGTAAAGGATATCACCACATGGGCTCAGGAACACTTCAGAAAACCACTGTCAGTAACTACAGTTTGTCGCTACATCTGTAAGTGCAAGTTAAAACTCTACTATGCAAAGCGAAAGCCATTTATCAACTAAGCTCAACTAAGATGGACTGATGCAAAGTGGAAAAGTGTTCTGTGGTCTGACGAGTCCACATTTCAAGTTGTATTTGGAAATTGTGGACGTCGTGTCCTCTGGACCAAAGAAGAAAAGAACCATCCGGATTGTTCTAAGCGCAAAGTTCAAAAGCCAGCATCTGTGATGGTATGGGGGTGTATTAGTGCCCAAGGCAACTTACACATCTGTGAAGGCACCATTAATGCTGAAAGGTACATACAGGTTTTGGAACAACATATGTTGCCATCCAAGCAACGTTATCATAGACGCCCAAGCCATGTGTTACAACAGCGTGGCTTCATAGTAAAAGAGTGTGGGTACTAGACTGGCCTGCCTGTAGTCCAGACCTGTCTCCCACTGAAAATTGTGTGGCGCAATATGAAGCCTAAAATACCACAACGGAGACCCCGGACTGTTGAACAACTTAAACTGTACATCAAGCAAGAATGGGAAAGAATTCCACCTAAAAAGCTTTAAAAAATGTGTCTCCTCAGTTCCCAAACATTTACTGAGTGTTGTTAAAAGGAAAGGCCATGTAACACAGTGGTAAAAATTCCCCTGCGCCAACTTTTTTGCAATGTGTTGCTGCCATTAAATTCTAAGTTAATGATTATTTGAAAAAAAAAATGTGTTTCTCAATTCGAACATTAAATACCCTGTCTTTGCAGTCTATTCAATTAAATATAACTTGAAAAGGATTTGCAAATCATTGTATTCTGTTTTTATTTACGATTGACACAACGTGCCAACTTCACTGGTTTTGGGTTTTGTACATATATATATACATACATGTATATATGAGGCAGAGGTGGGACCAAGTCATTGCTTTGCAAGTCACAAGTAAGTCTCAAGTCTTTGCCCTCAAGTCTCGAGTCAAGTCCCGAGTCAAGACAGGCAAGTCCCGAGTCAAGTCCAAAGTCAAGACTGGAAAGTCTCAAGTCAAGTCACAAGTCATGCATTTTGAGTTTCGAGTCCTTTCAAGTCCTTTTAACCACAGACTAATATTTTTACACAGATTGTGTATGCTTTTAAAACGTTGTATTTATTTATTAAAACAAGTCCATTTGAAATAGCAGGAACAAAAATATTACTGACATTGCAATTCATAATAGCACTATTAAAGGCCTACTGAAATGATTGTTTTTTATTTAAACAGGAATAGCAGATCCATTCTATGTGTCATACTTGATCATTTCGCGATATTGCCATATTTTTGCTGAAAGGATTTAGTAGAGAAAATCGACGATAAAGTTCGCAACTTTTGCTCGCTGATAAAAAAAAAGCCTTGCCTGTAGCGTGACGTCACAGGAGCTAGTATTCCTCACAATTCCCCATTGTTTACAATGGAGCGAGAGAGATTCGGACCGAGAAAGTGATGATTACCCCATTAATTTGAGCGAGGATGAAAGATTCGTAGATGAGGAACGTTACAGTGAAGGACTTGAGAGACAGTGATGGACGTATCTTTTTTCGCTCTGACCGTAACTTAGGTACAAGCTGGCTCATTGGATTCCACACTCCCTTTTTTTTATTGTGGATCACGGATTTGTATTTTAAACCACCTCGGATACTATATCCTCTTGAAAATGAGAGTCGAGAACGCGAAATGGACATTCAGTGCCTTTTATCTCCACGACAATACATCGGCGAAATGCTTTAGCTACGAGCTAACGTGATAGCATCGTGCTTTAACTGCATATAGAAACACAAAAATAAACCCCTGACTGGAAGGATAGATAGAAAATCAACAATACTATTAAACCGTGGACATGTAAATACACGGTTAATGCTTTCCAGGCTGGCGAAGGTTAACAATGCTGTGCTAAGGACACCATTGAAGCTAACTTAGCAACGGGACCTCACAGAGCTATGCTAAAAACATTAGCTCTCCACCTACGCCAGCCAGCCCTCATCTACTCATCAACACCCGTGCTCACCTGCGTTCCAGCGATCGGCAGAAGGACGAAGGACTTCACACGATGCGTTTGGCGGCCCGGAGACGTAGGAAGTCAAGGTGAGGTCGGCGGCTAGCGCGGCTAGCGCTCCAACAAAGTCCTCCTGGTTGTGTTGCTGTAGTCCGCTGCTAATACACCGATCCCACCTACAACTGTCTTCTTTGCAGCCTTCATCGTTCATTAAACAAATTGCAAAAGATGTCCAGAATACTGTGGAATTATGAAATGAAAACAGAGCTTTTTGTATAGGATTCTACGGGTACCATAACTTCCGTTACTCTGACTTCGTCACGCGCATACGTCATCATACCGCGACGTTTCAGCCGGATATTTCCCGGGAAGTTTTAAATGTCACTTTATAAGTTAACCCAGCCGTATTGGCATGTGTTGCAATGTTAAGATTTCATCATTGATATATAAACTATCAGACTGCGTGGTCGGTAGTAGTGGGTTTCAGTAGGCCTTTAACCAGTCATTTTAATAGTGTAAACAATTTTAAACATTTAACTCATTCCTTTACAGAATAAACACATTTGCAAAAACAAGTGCAACTGTACTTATTTGTACAAAAGTGTTAACATTGTATGTCCATGGCATATTGCATTGTAACTAGTTCCACAGCAGTTTCTATTCTGTTCTTACCTTATCTCATTGATCTCATCTCATACTGTATGTGTGTTGATGTGTGCGTACACATGAAAAACATAACAAATACATGAACATAACAATGAACAGAGTTGTACTTTTTAGATGTCAGGGCCCTATGCAATATGTATGTAATATAATATAATATATAATATATGTATATTATATATATATATATGTATATAATATATATATATATATATATATATATATATATATATATATATATATATATATATATATATATACATATTATATATAATATAATATGTAATATAGTATACATTTTAACTGACCTTTATTTGACTATGTTTGTCTTTTTGTAGGTGGCTAAAATATGCGGTGCTGCTGACCGCCGTCTAACGTTACGTTATTGTGTGTGATACATTGACTAACGTAACGTTATGTGTTAGGTACCTCATGCAACCCTGCTTAAAAAAAATCACTTGACAAAAAGTATGAATAAGGTAGCGAACTGCAGTGGACGCAACAGATTGCCGTGTTTGCAATGACGTTATAACCACAGACATCTTATAAGTAGACGCAGCATTGGTTGCTGTGACGCGAGCAATTTGCATCTTGAAGTGGTGATGAGGAGCCGGCGAGCAGCCTAAACTGACAGTTGACAGGTACAAAACAAAGATGCCGGGCTGGTGTTCAGCGTTTTCCTGCTCAAATGAGCGGACTGTTGAAAATAGGAATCGGGGGATTACTTTTCACAAGTAAGATTTAACATTAATGTACTATTGGTTGTATTTTATTAAAATAACATTACCACAGAGTTGAGAAGGAGCAAAGATCTTCAATATTTGTATGTGAAAATCACAAAGAAATCTTCTGGGGGAGGATGACGCCCCTAAAGGGGTTTGGTTTACAAACTTTCAGCCCCACCTAAAACAACATTCACCAGCCGCCACTGATTATGATGCATTCTCATTTTAGGCAAAATATAAGACAATACTTTCTTAACAGTATAATTGTAACCAGGAATAAGTCTTCAAGTAACAATATTCAAATACTAACATTGTTGGGTAAGACAGCATTTGGTTTTATTCTGAATCCAGTGAAACAGATTGGTGGTTTTAGCTGATATAAAGACTTTCAGGTGTTTATATATGTTTAAGTATTTGGCAGACGCTTTTATCCAAAGCGACGTACATAAAAAATACATATATAACAATCACTGTAAACATGATCATTTAAGGGAAGAATGTAATACAAAATATCAATACAAAGTGTCAAGACAGAATAAACTCTCTGCTGCTGCAGCAACAGAGATACAGTCTATAAGATATATAGATATCTAATGTATTCATACATTGTTTATGTAGGATATACACATGTATATATAACCTAATCATATTGTTTCTTCAATTTAAAAATAGCTGACCGTTTTTTTCCCCTTTCTCTGGGGATGATATTCCCAGTTTTGATCTCGGACGTCTGGTCACTTATAGCGTATAAGAATATTATATTACTGTTAAGCAAACTATGAATAATAAAACACGCCAAAACATGTGTCCTTTATCATAGCTACACGTATGACAAAAAAGCGCGTGAAAATCAGTGGTATTCAGTGAGGTAAGATGAATTAAATGCGCTGACAGTTCATTGCTCCTGCCAAATGAATTGCACTAGTGGAGCGGATCACCACTCCAAGATGGCGGCCCCGCGTCTCGTCTGCGCCTGTAGGCAGTAGCGCTCCATGCTGCGTACCCTTATAAGATGTCTATGGTTATAAAGTTAGCAGTGAGTTTACAGCCTCACTGATTTAACTACACAGCAAATAAAAGTCACGTTACTTAGCCAATAAACGTTAGCTTACATTCAAAACGTACCCTTCTTTGTGCATCTTCAAATGTCGAACGAAGTTGGAAGTTGTTACGTCTCCGTCTATAATATTCGAACTGCATGATTTGCATAGGGCTATTCGTTTTTTGTTGACCGAGTCGTAGTTTTAATACCCGAACAAAATTAACTTTGGCATAATTGTTTCTCACTGCCGCATTGTTTGACAATTCTTCTTCATTGGTTGTCCTGCAATTTGATTGGATGAGAGCTGTGTGATGAAAACAGCGTAGATCTAATTTGATTGGCTGTTGTACTGAGAGCACACCAGCTGACAGGAACAACACGCTGATAGACACAGACGAAGAAAAGGAAAAATACGGAGCGGCGCGCTCCCAAATAACTTTTTAATCTTTGGGTTTTGGGGAAAGTAGCAAGTCATGTCAAGTCAAAAGCCTCAAGTCCAAGTGAAGTCACAAGTCATTGATGTTAAAGTCTAAGTCGAGTTGCAAGTCTCTTTACATTTTGTCAAGTCGAGTCCAAAGTCATCAAATTCATGACTCGAGTCTGACTCGAGTCCAAGTCATGTGACTCGAGTCCACACCTCTGATATGAGGTATATCACCTCGACTTGGTCATTTAAAAAGTAGCTCGCCTGCTGAAAAAATGTGGGCACCACTGCATTAAGAGTCTCCTGTCTGGAAACATTTGGCCTTGCCAGTGAAATATGTAAACGGACAGGAATAAGACAAAAGCCATCAAGCCACCGATGATAATAAAACGTAGATGATTGGCCATTGCAGTTAATGCCTTTCAGTGATGATCACCAAAGCCGATCCCTCTGACTTTTTTTGACTGTTTTTGGTCCCTCGGCTGACTAGCAGCTAACTGTGTATGTTCTTATACCGTATGGCGCCGCTCCCCTTAGTTTATAATGCAGCAAATAAACTGCATTTCTTGGCATCTTAAGTATCATTACCAAAAATCATTATCACTGGAGGACAAGGCTAAACTCACCGGGTTAGAACAACCAGGATAAGGCATGCAAATCGTGAATCTAGCCTTAAGAAACAATAGAAATAAATGCTTATTAAAGTTAAAGAAGTGTTCATAAAAGTAAGTAGTTATTAACAAGAAAGGAACTCGTGGATTAATAGCAGTTAGAGAGAGGATAATATAACAACAACTGTTGGTGTGTCAGCAATGCCCCAGTCAGTACACCACACCAGAGATTCTCGAACTGTGGTGCGCTTACCACTAGTTGTCCATCTAGTGGTACTCCAAATAAACACTTAATATTAAACATTCAAACACAGTGCTACTGTTCAAACTGTGTGCCATGTTACAGTGGACCAAATACTAAATACACTTGTTAAATAAAACAACTGCCTTTTTTTGAATTAATACTTTGGCCTACTATGCTACTGAATAGTAATGTTGGTGGTACTTGGAGAGCCAAGTGTTTTCTGAGTTGATACTTGATTGCACTGCACTACATGTAAAAAGGTGGGCGGATCCATCTATACATTTGTGGGGTCGATACCGAGGGTAGTATCAATATATAATTGATACTAAAGTGATTAGATCAATATTTCTTCTTTCTTAAATATTTTTTTTGTGTTTGGTAATATTTATAAACTCAGGAAATAATTCCCTGGACACAGGAGGACTTTGAGGGCAAAAACCAAAGGATTTTAATGAACAGTGAATAGTAGTTTTTTGCTTTTGTTTAGTTACTGTGTACTACTATTGACATTGCTTTGATCAAATTGTATGTAACAAAAGGGAATAAGGAACTAGTTTAACTATTGTGTTGATATTGTTAAACTGTCAATAACATCCACCTTAAATAAGTGTTGTTTTTTTTAATTAAAGTTAATATATGTGGTCGGTAGCGGTAACGGTCAATCTCATTCGTGAATGGCAGGGCTAATATTATTAATAATAATAAGAAGAAGAATCCATCCATTGTCTACCGCTTGTGCCTTTCGGGGTCGCGGGGGGTGCTGGAGCCTATCGCAGCTGCATTCGGGCGAAGGCGGGGTACACCCTGGACAAGTCGCCACCTCATCGCAGATAATAATAATAATAATAATAATAATAATAATTCACACTGCCTAAAATGTAATAATTGTTTTAATCATTAAATCTGTTTACACAAAAGCTAAGCAGTTTTATGTTCTGCATTATGTTCCCTAACAATGACCAAAATGAACTGAACCGTGACTTGAGGTACGTAACGAACCGTGGTTATGGTGTAGCCCCCCCACCTCCCACCCTCTATTTACTAGTATATGTGCGGTGACCTTCACACTAGGTGAAGCATTAAAGCTTTTGGATTTTTTTTTTAACTTAAATTCATATCCTGCAATCATTGTTAATACAAGTTGCTCATTAAGGCAATAACATGACAAATAAGTGAGTAATTCACTTCATAAAACATGTTCTTAATCACACTCATCTGCTTTGATAAAACTAAATACAAATTTTTGGAGTATTTATTACCTTACTGTATTTGTATATGAAGTATATGCACTATCCTCCATAAAAACGTACTTGGTAAGATCATAAAGTCCGGTATGGAGAAGTATTTGATCTTGGCTATATAATCCTCCATATTGGCAGCCACATTCATTCATTCATTTGGCACAGCATTAAAACAACGTTCTTGCATCTGACAGAAAAAAACCTCACAAGGGCAGGCTTCCTCGCTGATAAGACATGGTAAAAACATGTTTAGAGCTGTGTATAGAGAGTATCTGTTTCAAAGGTGGCAGCAAACATGGCACCCTGCAGTCACGTGAGGGGCTTTTGACCAATCAGAGAGAGTATGGCCAGAGGATCTCCTAAATGATTGGTCAAAAGCCCCTCACATGACTACAGGGCGCCATGTTTGCTACCACCTTTGAAACAGAGTTGGCCATCCTGTCTCTATACACAGCTCTGCATCTGCAAGCTCCCAATCCACCCCTCATCTCAATGTGGCAAGTTAGAGTACTACATGGGCTACTCTAATACCTACAGCTGTACTTATACTCCCATGATCAAGAATAATGATGTCACACTTACATTAAAAACATTAAAAAGGTTGTAGATTCTAAAATGTACAAAACAGAAATTCATGGTGCCAACATTATTTTGGCAACACTATGACAAGCAGACCAGCCAGTAAGCAGCAGCCTAATTCTCTTCAGCTTTCAACACATACAAACAAAAATGAGTTTAATGGACAAATATTAATATTCATTTTATATTTTTATAATGTATTTATTCTTAAATGTAATAAACACTTACCAGTACTATTCTGTTGTTTGGATAATAAAAAACGTTTTTGGGCCGATAATACAAATTTGAGTATCGATCCAATACCAAGTAGTTACAGGGGCAGTATGGATCATACTTTAGATTTTCAATATCATTGAATTATTACATTTTTGGACACATTTATGGTGGTGTAACAATATTAATTAAATATTTCAATGATGTCCTACTATTGGCTCCGACTGAAATGATTTGGTTTTTGCATTCAATGTCCTCCTGTGCCCAGGGACTTATTTCATGAGTTTGTAGACAATCACAAAAACAACTAAAGATTCTGTGATAACAAAAAAAATCGATCTAATTACTGTATTATCGACATCGGTATTAAAAAAAACAAAAGCACAGGGTTTATTTAACAGTTATATTCAATATTTATGGCCGCTGTAACATATACACACAGTTTGAACATTAACACTGTGTTTGAATATAGGAAATTAAAACACTGTACTTTAATCAAGTGATTCTTTGGCGTACCACTAGATGGAGCCTGCGCACCACTGGTGGTACATGTACCACAGTTTAAATGTTTAGTAGACCTACATTACACATTACATTTTAATGATTGAACAGAAAATTGTTACAATGTTATTGAACACAATAGTTAAAATATGATTTCTTTAAGTCAGGGGTGTCAAACTCATTTCAGCTCAGGGCCCGCATGGAGGAAAATTTGTGCACACGCGGACTATTAAAATCACGGCATTAAAACTAAAAAATAAAGACGACTTCAGATTGTTTTCTTTGTCTTACTTTGGCCAAAAATAGAACAAACACATTCTGAAAATATTACAAAAAAAATATAGAAAAAAATAACGGAAGAAAGTGAATTAATGTTTATAACTGAATACATTTACATATGCATAAAAATGTGTTTTCTTTTGTTTTTGTTTTTTTCATGAATTAAGTAACGTTTATGACAACCTTTTCCAAAACACAATATAGAATGTGAGATATAACAGGATAATGCATACATTTATCATTTGTTTTCAAAACGCTTACAAAAAAGTGAGACCCCAAAAATTGACTGTGGGACCCAATTTTTATGACCTGATGGGGTCCCTGGGAACCCATTTTGAAAATTCCTAGCGCCAACACTGATGGAGTATTGGTGTGTGCAAAACATCAGCAGGCAGCTGTGGCCTGCGGGCCGGTTCTAATACTAATCAAATATCATCCCGGGGGCCATAGATCATTCATTCGCGGGCCGGATCTGGCCCGCGGGCCTTTACTTTGACACCCCTGCTCTAAGTTATGCACTCTAAATTTCCATACACTGCATGTATACAACTTTGGTTGTGTAAATAATGTAACACTGTACTATAGCAGTTCTCATGACCGTCAAATACATGTTTATGTTCCATTTCCATTATTTCTTGTTAAATAAATAAAATTATTTTAATATAAGCGTACGCACTGCGCATCATTTTCATTTTACTCAGAGTAAGTAAATACATTGTACCCCACTATGCACCTCGCTCTACTAGTGTTAGCGACCGTCCTAGCACAGTTTAGGGTTGGGTGCACATTGCATTGAGTATGAATAAATACATTTGGGATATTCAATACATTTCATATTGGTCCTGAATTTTTTCTTTGCGAGTCATTTTTTTAATTAATAGCACCGGTGCTACTAGTGGAAAAAGCGTACAGCCCTGACGAGTAAACTGAAAAGTTACTTGATAAATCCTTAATCCAGCCGTCCATTGTTTACATTGTGTATCTCTCAATGTCGCGGGGGGTCAGGGGGAGACAAGTCGCCGCCTCATAAAGAGTCACCCAAAAAGTATATTTCAAGTAAGTGAGCCTTAAAGGCCTACTGAAACCCACTACTACCGACCACGCAGTCTGATAGTTTATATATCAATGATGAAATCTTAACATTATAACACATGCCAATACGGCCGGGTTAACTTATAAAGTGACATTTTAAATTTGCCGCTAAACTTCCGGTTAGAAACGCCTCTGAGGATGACGTATGCGCGTGACGTAGACCGGGGAACACGGGTATGCCTTCCACATTGAAGCCAATACGAAAAAGCTCTGTTTTCATTTCATAATTCCACAGTATTCTGGACATCTGTGTTCGTGAATCTGTTGCAATCATGTTCATTGCATTATGGAGAAGGAAGCTGAGCAAGCAAAGAAGAAAGTTGTCGGTGCGAAATGGACGTATTTTTCGAACGTAGTCAGCAACAACAGTACACAGCCGGCGCTTCTTTGTTTACATTCCCAAAAGATGCAGTCAAGATGGAAGAACTCGGATAACAGAGACTCTAACCAGGAGGACTTTTGACTTCGATACACAGACGCCTGTAGAGAACTGGGACAACACAGACTCTTACCAGGATTACTTTGATTTGGATGACAAAGACGCAGACGTGCTACTGTGAGTATGCAGCTTTGGCTTCTAAACATTTGATCGCTTGACCGTATGTGCGCAACTTTTTTTGCGTATGTACGTAACTTTTTTAAAATATATAAGCTTTATGAACCTTGGGTTAGGTGAACGGTCTTTTGGGCTGAGTGATTGTGTGTGTTGATCAGGTGTTTGAATTGTATTGGTGTGTTCTATGGAGCTAGGAGCTAGCATAGGAGCTAGGAGCTAGCATAACAAACACACAGGTGTTTTTATGCAGGATTAATTTGTGGCATATTAAATATAAGCCTGGATGTGTTGTGGCTAATAGAGTATATATATGTCTTGTGTTTATTTACTGTTGTAGTCATTCCCAGCTGAATATCAGGTACCGTGAGTATGCAGCCTTGGCTGCTAAACATTTGATAGCTTGACCGTATGTGCGCGTCACGTACGTAACTTTTTAAAAATATATAAGCTTTATGAACCTTGGGTTAGGTGAACGGTCTTTTGGGCTGAGTGATTGTGTGTGTTGATCAGGTGTTTGAATTGTATTGGCGTGTTCTATGGAGCTAGGAGCTAGCAGAGGAGCTAGGAGCTAGCGTAACAAACACGCAGGTGTTTTTATGCAGGATTAATTTGTGGCATATTAAATATAAGCCTGGTTGTGTTGTGGCTAATAGAGTATATATATGTCTTGTGTTTATTTACTGTTGTAGTCATTCCCAGCTGAATATCAGGTCACCCCCGGCTCTCACAGCATCTTCCCTATCTGAATAGCTTCAACTCCCCACTAGTCCTTCACTTGCACTTTACTCATCCACAAATCTTTCAACCTCGCTCAAATTAATGGGGAAATTGTCGCTTTCTCGGTCCGAATCTCTCTCACTTCATGCGGCCATCATTGTAAACAATAGGGAACTTTGCGTATATGTTCAATTGACTACGTCACGCTACTTCCGGTAGGGGCAAGCCTTTTTTTTATCAGATACCAAAAGTTGCAATCTTTATCGTCGTTGTTCTATACTAAATCCTTTCAGCAAAAATATGGCAATATCGCGAAATGATCAAGTATGACACATAGAATAGATCTGCTATCCCCGTTTAAATTAAAAAAAATTCATTTCAGTAGGCCTTTAACATTAGTTAATGTTTACATTGTCACTCTAAAGACTGCAACTGTAAATGTATTGGGTTTTTTTTTATTTGTTTGAAACAGTAGTAATTATTTGCACTTAAAAATACTTGCTTGTACCAATAAATATGATTAGAACATAAGAGCATTATGTTTGGGTTCAATTATAGTAAGTGTGTTTATCCTAAACATTTCTGCCACTTAATTTCACACATTGTGGAATTTTTTTGGGGAGCGGGGAGGAGACATATACCACAATAATATTGTACTGTGAGATTTTGATGCTGTTACATCCATATAGTTTAGGATGGCTAGAACGCTACAGTGCTTTGAAGACGCCTTTGCTCACTTGTCGCAGCTTGAATGTGGATGACACATTTAGTCATCAACATGCATTATCACGATATAACGATAGTATTAAAAGCTCAATCGTCGTCCAATTAATATTGTATATCATCTACAGCAGGCGTGTCAAACTCGTTTTCATTGAGGGCCACATCGCCACACCATATGGTTGCCCTCAGAGGGCCGCTTTTAACAGTGAATAATATACAGTATGAATATGAATGTGTATTTATAAAACATGTGTACAATTGTCTGTCTTTTTTTACATACGCTGTACAAAACCAAATCTTTAGATTGTACTGTATAAAACTGGCAGCTCAGTCACCACCATTTTACCGTAATATTTGCAGGGTTGTTGTTTTTTTACAGCATATAAAATAAAAAAAATACATGGAATTAAATTAAATGGAATGGAATGGAAAAACGGTACCACTGGGGGTTTTTTACGTAAAAATTCATGCACGTTTTTTATACTGTAAAATCTAGGGTTGTTGTGTTTTATTGTGTATTATTACTCTATATTGAAAGTGGATTTTACTGTAAAAAAATGTTACTGTAACATTATTACATGAACAGTTTGTTGGATTACTTGCTTTGAAATCATAAGTCAAGCAGATATTTAAGTATTTATCTTTATTTAAAGTTCAAGTACCACTGATAGTCACACACACTAGGTGTGGTGAGATTATCCTCTGCATTTGACCCATCCCCATGTTCACCCCCTGGGAGGTGAGGGGAGCAGTGAGCAGCAGTGGTGGCCACGCTCAGGAATCATTTTTGGTGATTTAACCCCCAATTCCAACCCTTGATGCTGAGTGCCAAGCAGGGAGGTAATGGGTCCCATTTTTATAGTCTTTGGTATGACTCTGTCAGGTAGGTCACGACCTACAGACCTCAGGGCGCACACTCTAACCACAAGGCCACTGAGCAGGTGGTGTTGAACAACAATTATTTGAACAATAACATTGTTTTGAAATGTATGAGGATATAATATTTTGTTTTATTATTAGAGATGATTAAAGTGTAAATATATGTAATTGTACGCCGTACATTTATTTTTGTAATACATTTATTAAGAAAAGATAAGGTACTTTATATAAGGGACGGCGTGGCGAAGTTGGTAGAGTGGCCGTGCCAGCAATCGGAGGGTTCCTGGTTCGATTCCCACCTTCTACCAACCTAGTCACGTCCGTTGTGTCCTTGAGCAAGACACTTCACCCTTGCTCCTGATGGCTGCTGGTTAGCGCCTTGCATGGCAGCTCCCGCCATCAGTGTGTGAATGTGTGTGTGAATGGGTGAATGTGGAAATACTGTCAAAGCGCTTTGAGTACCTTGAAGGTAGAAAAGCGCTATACAAGTATAACCCATTTATCATTTATCATTTACTTTATTTACACATATTATTTCCATGCTTTCGGGGGCCACACAAATAGACGTGGCGGGCCAGATTTGGCCCTCGGGCCTTGAGTTTGACACCTGTGATCTACAGGGATATGGCGCAACCCGAATGCAATGATGAAAGAAAAATTTTGAAATGTTAACCCGCTTTCTTTAAATGCATCACTAACGTGGGACCACAACCCCTTTCAAGCAAAACACAGCAACAGGTCCCAGTCCAAAAAAGAGCTGCCAAGATTCAATGAGGTCTTTCGGTGTATTTTAGGAAAAAGGGAGGGAAGATTGGGGGTCGGGGGTGGGGATTGGAGGTAATAGGCAATTATGGCACGGGATCAGTGTGCCCACTGAAGTGTGGATCCCACAGCATACAAACAAGCTCACTCTGGCAGATACTTAAGTCTCCACAATGGACGTCTGCAAGTCAACCTCATATAAATAAAGCCAGTTTGTAAATGAGGGTCCACATAATTACAGCAACATCCATACATCATTGCAAACCACACTTTTATCATAAAGAGCGTCTTACCTGACACTGAGACCCTCATAGACGCCTCCAGCGGCCGGTTGTTGTCCAGAGCCTGGCTAAGCTGGATCTCCCCCGTCATTTTGTTGAGGAGCACCAGATTCAGCTCGTTGCCCACCTCGAAGCTGTAGTGCAGCTGGTCCGAGACGTCCGGGTCGTGCGCGGGGATGCGACCGATCACTCCCGCAGGGAAGCTGCTGGATTCGTCGGTCACATAGTTGTTGAAGATGATCTGGAAGTTCTTGAGAAGGGGCATGTTGTCGTTCTTATCCACCAGTTTGATGTGAACTGTGGCCCTGCTCACCAGAGGGGCGGAGGTGGCTTGGACCACTATGACGTACTCAGACCTGCTCTCGTAGTCCAGGTCTATGAGCGACGTCAGTTCACCGGAAAAGATATCCAGCTGGAACATCTCAGGGATGTTTCCCTCCACAATTTGGTACATGATCTGTGCATTGCTGCCTTCGTCCGGGTCTGTGGCAGAAATAAGCGCTACCACCACACCAATGGGGCTGTTTTCTTCCACCATAATGTCAAAGTCATCCTTCTCAAACACTGGAGGATTGTCGTTCACGTCCAGAATGGTCACTTGGATGTTGATGGGAGTCTTCAAAGCAGGAACACCTTTATCCACAGCCAAAGCCTGCAGGCTGTAAACGGGCACGTTCTCTCTGTCTAGCCTGCGCAGCGTTCGCACAATACCAGACGTGGATTCTATTATGAAGTCTCCATCACCGTCCTCTCCGCCCTGGAAGGTGTAGAAGACCCTACCATGGAGGCCAGAGTCTCGATCAGTAGCGGACACCTGGACCACGCTGGTGAACACAGGTACGTCCTCCATCACCGAGCCCACATAATAGTCCCTGACGAAGCGCGGCGAATTGTCGTTGACATCATTCACCAGTATCTCCAGGTACGTGGTGTCCGACTTCTGCGGTATGCCGTTGTCGCGGGCAGTGATGGCCAGCGTGTAGGACACCTGGTCCTCGTAGTCCAGCTCCATCTGCGTGGTGATGGCGCCTGTGTCAGGACCAATGTCGAACTGGGGGATGCTATCGTCCATGTAGTAGGTGATGCGGGCGTTCTCACCCGTGTCTTCATCCGTTGCGCTTATGATGACGACGACAGTCCCCATAGGCCGATCCTCGTTGATGTTCACCGTGTAGTGTGAGCTCTGGAACACAGGCCGATGTGTGTTGGCGTCTGTGATATTGACAAAAACCTTTGCGGTGTCAAAGAGCGTCCCGTCACTCGCCATCACGGTCAAGACGTACTGGCGTTCTAGTTTGTAGTCCAAAGGTAGCGCCAGCGTGATGAGCCCCCCTCCGCTCTGACTCGTGATAGAGAACCTGTTGCGAGTGTTTCCGCTGGATATCTGATAGGTCACCACGCTGTTGATGTCCTGGTCCACGGCGGACACCGTCACTACGCTTGTACCCACAGCAGCATCCTCGTTCATTCGCATGTAGTACGCCTTCTGGATGAACTCGGGGTTGTTGTCGTTGATGTCGAGGATGGTCATGCTAATGCTCGCTGAGGAGGACATGGCAGGGTAGCCATGATCTCGGGCCTCCACTCCAAAGTTGTAAAAGTCCACACTCTCCCTGTCCAACTCTGCGGCCACGACAATCCAACCTGTGCTGTTGTTGATGCTGAAGGGGAAGTTAGGCATGGTTTCAGTGAGACGATAATCCAGCCTGGAGTTGTCCCCGGAGTCTGCATCCACGGCTTGGATGTGGATGATAGAATAGCCTAGCGGCACATTCTCTAACACAGTGGCTTGGAAGGGGGTACTGACAAAAATGGGGGCGTTGTCGTTAACATCCAGCACCTGCACCGTCACCAGGCCGCTGATGTTGGACAGAGGGGGGCGCCCACCGTCCTGAGCTCGGATTCTTAGGGTGTATTCTTTGTTTGTCTCGTAATCCAAGTGACTCACCAGGTCCATTTTACCTGACTGGGCATCTATGTAGAACTGCCCCCTGGAGTTGCCACTCATGATGCTGAAGTGGACCATGGCGTTGCTCCCCCTATCCTGGTCTGTGGCGGTCACCTGCAGGATCTCAGTATTAGGTACCATATTTTCCAGTACTTGGACCACGTAACGCTTCTCGCTGAACTGCGGAGCATTATCGTTGTCATCCTCTACCACGATGTAAACCGTTGCTGTGGCGCTACGAGGCCCAGGGTCTCGGCCTTGGTCGTTTGCCTCGACTAACAACGTATACGCCTCCACAGCCTCCCTGTCTACGAGTCCTTTAGTGCGAATGACGCCAGACCTTGAATCAATCTCGAACACGTCATTGGAGCCGTTGCTGTTCAGGATGTGGTACAGGATGTTACCGTTAACCGGTGCGTCGCCATCTGTGGCCCTCACTGTTAAGACCTCGTAGCTGATCTCTAAATTCTCCCGAATGCGCTCCTTATAGTCCTGCTGCTCGAACACGGGGTTGTGGTCGTTGGTGTCGCCGACCGTGACGGTGAGGGTCGCCATGGCTGTGCGACGAGGCACGCCGTTGTCCACCGCCGTCACGCGGAACACGTGAGTTTCTTTGGTCTCACGGTCCAGCACCTCCACCGTGGACACGATGCCACTGGCTGGATCCACTACGAAAAGGTTGTTCGAGCGGCTGTCGAAGAGAGCCTCGATGAAATACTCCAGCCTGCCCGCTTCGTCTTCGTCCATGTCCACCGCTCTCAAAGCAACAACGGACGTCCCGGACGGCCTGTTCTCCGCCACAGACACCTGGTACATTGGGGGTTGGAACTGGGGGCTGCTGTTGATGCTTCTCCTGCTCCTGCCCACCATTCCAGACTTGGACAGAGCTGCCTTTTTTAACAGCTTGCTGACGTGTCTTGGAGTTAAAGGACCCCGTCCAACACGCCAGTGGACGAAGACGGGGTTCACTCTGGAGCCACCTTCTACCAGGACGTCGCAGAGCAGGTCCAGCTCCAAGAGGGTGTCCGGCGTCCAGCACAGAGTCCCAGACACAAACAAGTCCCCCTCGGAGAAGTAGAAGCGACCTCCACTAGTGACTCTGCAGCGGGTGGGCTTTCCAGGTAGTAGCCCCCCTACTGGAAATAAAGCAAATCCTGCTTTGTGACACAATGCTGGCTTTTTGCTGCGTGGACTCCGCAAACTCAGCACCTCCATGTCCCATTCTGCTTTCCGTACGCGCTTTTTGGAGCAATTTCTCCCGTGGATGTGCACGTCATAGCGGGTGGTGACGATGTGCCGGTAG